>NW_010305251.1:0-1275 GCF_000700745.2 Antrostomus carolinensis | reverse complement strand
GGGTGCAGCTCTCCGGGGGACAGCGGGGATTCGGGGGGACCTCGGCCAGGGGCACAGAGGAGGGAGGTACAAGGGAAGGGTTGAGGAGTTTGGGAATCTGGTCTGGGTCAGGTCTGGATGTTGCGCTTGGTTTTGGGCCAGATCTGGACACTGGGCTCAGTTTTGGGTCAGATCTGGATGTTGGGTTTGGTTTTGGGTCAGATCTGGACATTGGGCTCGTTTTTGGGTCAGATCTGGACGTTGGGCTCGGTTTTGGGTCAGATCTGGACACTGGGCTCGGTTTTGGGTCAGGTCTGGACATTGGGCTCGGTTTTGGGTCAGATCTGGACATTGGGCTCGGTTTTGGGTCAGATCTGGACATTGAGATCTGGACATTGGGCTCGGTTTTGGGTCAGGTCTGGACATTGGGCTGGGCTTTGTGCTGGATTTGGGATGTGGGGACCTGCTCCATGCTGGATGTCAGGCACTAGGATCTGCCTTGGGCCAGGACTGGACATGAGGATCTGCTTTGGGATGGATTTAAGATGTGAGAACCTGCTCCATGTTGGATCTCAGATGTTGGGCTCTGATTTGCATCAGGTCTGGATGTTGGGATCTGTTTAATGTCAGATTTAAGACACCGGGATCTGCTCCACATCAAACTGGGATCTGCTTCATGTTGGATTTAGGGCTCTGTGTCCTGGTGTATGTCACACCCACACGGGGACAAGGGCCATCCTCTGGGTCAAGCAGCCCTGAACGCGACAGGGCAGCGCCCAGGGGCTCGGTGACAGTCTGTGTCTGTCCATCACAACTCAGCGTGGTACCGCTCTGCTTTGAAGACCTCACTGGGCTGCATGAAGATGCCCTCCATCACCTTCCAGTAGTTATTCTGGCTGGAGGTGGCCATGCCATGCACCTCCTTCTGCCCGTGGATGGGCCGCCCGTACTGCTCCCCCGTCACCGAGAGGAAGACGTCGGTGGAAGTGTGCTGGAAGCGCACCTCGCTGTCCCGCGCCCAGTAAGTCCCACTGCACACCACCGTCCAGTCGTCCAGGTAGTCACCTTCACCGGCCTCCCCAAACGCGCTCACCTCCTGCGGGTGACAAAGAGCTCGTCTGGGTGGGATGATGAGAGGGGGGCTCAGGGGTGTTGAGTTGGGCCCAGAGGGGAGGCAGAGGAAAGGGGTGAGCCTGGGGGAGAAGGTGGGGGTCCTGGTTGGGACTGGAGCTCTGTTGGGACTTGGAGAGTCTGGTTGGGACTGGGGAACAAGATAGGGCTGGCGGGGACATGGGG
>NW_010305250.1:0-5435 GCF_000700745.2 Antrostomus carolinensis | reverse complement strand
GGTCTGGGGGAGGACAGAGGCGGGCACCAGGGAGGCAAACAGGTGTTGATCAGTACTGATGCGGCCTTAGATGTGTGTATTTCACATTTCTGTCACATTTTGGAATAAAATTAAACTATTTTAGTGCGAGGGCAGCACAGAGTGAGAGCGGCTTCAGGTACGGCCCTTCCCACCAAAAGGAGTTTCCCCACAACCAACGAGAAGAGGCGGGATTAGTATTTAAGTTCACTTGGTTGGATTGTGGGGGTTTTTCCCCGCAATCTTCACACTTTTCCATTTAATTTCCACAAATGATTCATTAAAGTCGATGCTTTGTTACACTGAAGTATTACCAACTTCAGCTTCTGCTGACTTAGTTTCCACCATAAACTAACAATTGTCTATATGTGATTTAAATAATAAATATCAGGTTTCAAAAGCGTGGAGTAAAATACCCGAAATAATACCCCCAAAAAGCTTCCCCATTTCCATAACCCACCTCTAACATTAGCAGGTGGCTCTTCATCTTCGGAGGCAACGAACAAACCCCGAAACCCACACAGACTCTCCCCTACCTGCCAGCAGCCTAATTCACAACACACTGTCTAACAGAAGGGAGAGAGTGAAATTACGTCCCTGCTCGTCTTTTTTGAATCAAGTTCTGACTTTGCACCCAGCAAAGTGCTTGGAAAATTACAGCTACTGCTGGAGAAACATTATCTCGTTCAGCCAGCGAGTAAGAGCTGCTGAAGACAACAGATGGGATTTCACAAGGGAGCTCAACAGTTGTTCTCTCCCAGCACAGTCCTCGAGAAAGCTACCTCCTCTCTGCGGGATCAAAGGCAATCACCCACACAGATATGTGGAAGTAGTTCGGCTCCAATGGCAGAGAAAAAATCCAGAGATTTGTACTTGGTTTAACTGCCATCACAGGGTAGTGAAAGTTCATGATTGTTCAGCAAAACGTAGTTTTGTTTTGGTTTCCTGGTGGGAAAATTCTGCGCTTCAGCAGGCACAGAGCTTCTCTTGCAGGAGCGTGGTCCTGCTCAAATTACTGTGCGGCGTCACGAACACGCTTGGGTACTGGCAGGACTGGAACCTGATTACAAACCAGCCCGGGGAGAGCCAGCTGGTGTCTGTGCCAAGCCTGTGCTTTGACATCCTGCCAGCGTTGCCTTGGCAGAGCCTGGGCAGAGGCACACTCTGCAAACAGCTCTGCCCCAGTGACTTGGTCAAAGTTGTACAGAAAATCCTTGGCAGAGCTGTGAATAGGAGGCAGCAATGCTGTCCCATGGAAGAGAAGAAGGAAGCCTCAGTTAGGCAGAACACTCCCTTCTTCCCCAAATCCTGAAGCCACAGGCTCGTTAGGTGACAGGGTTATACTTCACCCAGCAACATCGGGCTCTTTGGTGCATGTTCCTTTTAAAATGAATGTGTCAAAAGTTCACCACAGACAGCAGATTGTCGCTGTGATTCATTAAGGGTACATCTACAGTGCATCAAGGGCAGCCTTGTGTGTACTGTGGAGCATTTACACTGTCAGCAAGCCTTAAATGTTATATACAGTTTCTGTACGTAGTACAAGCGTAATAACTTTGTGGTTGACTCAGACTCGTGCCTGTTTCACACAAGTGCTCCTATTAAGAAACTTCACCTAACTCCTGTTAAGGGAAGTACTTAGCATGTTAACTGATTAATAGAATTAATTCCTAAATTTCAGTACAATAATTGGATCCTCATATAGTGGTTGATAATATGAACTAGTCTACTTGCTGGCAATAGATAATACCTTGGTTGTCTTTCACAGGGTATCAATGCTGCTCTCTTCTGGGCAGACTGTATCACGCTGCTTTTAAAGGCATTCAGAGAAACTAATGCATAAACCCTCGAATCTGAAAACTGCCTGTGCTTGGTGTTGTGATCATCAGAAAAGGGTACTAGTAACTTTTGATCCTTTACTTCTGAAGGAGCTGGTGGCAGTGGCAGAGTGCAGGAGGGCAGACTTTGGTGCTGTTCAGCCCAGTGAAGCTCACAGCTTTCCTACCTACCACCTGGCACAAAGGAAATGTACCTTGTGTAACTTTTTTTCCCCCTTTTGCATCTGAACCTTATCCCTGAAGTTTTTACATTGTGGTGAATGTGTTTGGTAGAAATTCCCACCCTGCTCCTGCCAGAGTAAGTCCTTAAAATAGTGACTTCCCTTTAAGGGTAAGCATTCAGAAGTGTTCCCTGCAAAGGCAGAGGAAGACAGCAGACAAGTGTGGCACAAGCTGAGGCATTCAAAGCTTCACTTGTCTTATACCCTGTATTTTACTGAGGAAAGCTTCTCTGCTTGTGTTTGCAGAGCAGTAGTTGTTAAGTAAGAATACCAGCAAGATTTTCAGCCTTATCAGGAATTAGCCTGGGGTGACTTTACGCTTCCCAGAGCTGTAAAATGTGTGCTACGCCATGTGTGCTTGGCCTAGCAGCAGCGCTGAAACCTGGTACAGCTCTTCACACCACCCCAAGCCTGTGTTACTTTTAGGCTAGAACTGGGAAAGGAGCATCAGGAGAAAGCCTTTGATAACATTTGTGCCTGAAAGTATTTCCTTGGCTGCCTGTGGGGGCCGTAAGGATTCTTTATCTGTTTGACGATAGAAGAAATATCTTTATTATTTTGTGTATCATAAATGTGTCAATTTTCTTGCCTGAGATTCTTTTCACTGCTGCAGCAAGGTCAATGAAAATAAACTGTTAGGAGGAAGCAAAGCGCAGTAGGACCAAGAAAGGGATAAAGCGTGTGTGGATATAGAAGGTGTGTGTGGATATAGTGTGCCTACGATTTTTAAGACAGCATGTTCATTTAAGACCATTGAGAAATACCTGTGAGAAACACCATTCCCAGCAAAGCTAGCAGCTCTGCTTTTCCAGGTCCAGACAGTAAGTTTTGGAAAAAACCCTGACCACTCACAAAATGATTAATAGTCCCTATTTAGAAAATGTGCATGCAGCAGCATTGGAGAAGAGATAAGAGGATAATTCTTTCTAGAGACTGGGTGTTGTAGTATCCAAATGGCAAAATTCCCACAGCATGTGTGGCTTCCCTAGCTTGTGTATTTGTCATACAGCCACTCATCTTTTTGTCGGTACTTCGCAAACCACTCCATGCAAGTGTACCCTGCCTTGTTGGAGCTCTACTCTGCATCCATTTGGCTTGAGCTACTTTCCCATGATCTGAAAAAAATCTGCTAGTCCAAACTTGTGGAAAACTGTTCAGCTTAAGCAGATTTGTCAGTATAGAAATACCCAGTAAGAAGTAAACATATATGTGTGCATATGCATATATATATATATAAAAAAATCTCTGCAACCCTATATTCTAACCTAGGAATAATGTGCTCCAAGACTGGACAACTCATCCAGCTAACAAGGTTAAGGAATGCCACCATCACATCCAGGTGCCTTTGGTTCCTGTTACAACCAGCTACCTACCTACCAAGTTTAATCAGCCTTCGTCTGCATAAGGATTTGGGCTCTGGACAGGTAATGAAATGCTGAACTTGCTCCATATTTGTGTCCCAGAAAATTGCATCATGCTTACATAATTGTAGTCTGCGGGCCTGATTAAACCTGTTCACGTGAATGGTTCCAACAGCAGTCACTGAACTTTAGAACAGACTGCACAGCAAGGACAGAAATATATTTAAAAAAATTAATTTCCTCTATTCCCTGAAGGCTTCACAGCTTCATGTCTATGAAGGTTACTAGCTGGTAGGACAAGTTGCAAATCCACGTGTAGTCTGGGAAGTGCCAGTATTTTGATTATTTTCAGTATGCCTGTGGCCCCAGGAGTCGAAGCATACTGATATAAGCAACTATAAAAAGGAGCTCTAAAGCTTACTGCATACCACCACAGCCGCCTGGAGAATCAACATTACCCATGGCAATCTCTGCAGAAAGGTTTTCCACCCAGCTGCCATCCTCCAGCTGTGTCAAAAAAGAAGGCTCAAGGCTGTAAATGACAATGCTGGAAACAGCAGGGAAAGAAAAATGATATGGTAGTGCCCTTGGTGTGAAAAGCAGGCAAAAATATATGTCAAAAGTGATACGGTAAAAATACTCAAACAGCATTAGCATGAAAGGTTCCTAAGATGGAAACAAGGATGTTCTTAGAAAAAGACCAGTAACTATCACAGACCAGTAACCCGATGGTGTGGAACTGAGTAAACCAAAACAGAGGTTCATAGTGGTGAATCTAGCTGAGGTCAGGCTGCAACTCTGTAAAACGTATTTGTTATTTCAACTGACAAAACAAACTGTTTTCTAGATGTCTGTTTTGTTTGTTTTGTTTTTGCTTGTCTACTTGAATGATCATGAGGGGTATGCTGAAAGCACTTTAAATTCATGCTGATGATGTTTACTTTCCTGGCTACACAAGCACAAGGCTGGTAACTGAATTTTGAGATTTCACAGGGACAGATGGCAGACAAGATTGGAGATTATTAACTCATTCTTATTTCTCCCATCCTCTTTTCTTTCTTGTCCTTATTTGTGAAGGTATCATGCCTATCAAATCTGGTAGCTCTAAGACCTACTGATTAGGGACAGGGTTTAACCTGGATATTTTCTGGCTGTCTACTATGATTTTACATTTGGTTCTAGCTGGGAAATGTGAAGGCAAACCTTCTCCTGGCCTTCAGTTGCCTCTGCATTAGGACTCCTGCAAGGACTGTAATTTCAATTGTCTCAAGCCATGTCCTATTCCATAAGAAGCAGGTAGAGTTATCATTACAGGTATTTAAATACAGTCAATGCATGTAAGCGCATAGTGTTAACTGTGAATAGCATTATTTATTTCACTTAATTGTCTCTGTGCAGTTAAGAGTTTCTCTAAAAATCACTCGTTAAGGAAAAAAAATGCTTAAAGTAATGACACAGTTTGGTGTAAAAATAAAAAGATATAGCTATCAATTCAGGAAGAGATATCAATACGTGAAGTAAGGCGGGAGTTTTCCAGGATGTGGTGGTTTCACCCACAGGTAGATCATGTGGTCCTGCACTCACTCCCTCCACCCAGTGAGATGGGAAGGGAATCACAACAAAGGCGGCACAGGATTTGGATGAAGGACAGGGACAGCTCACTCACCAGTTATGGTCACGGGCAAAACAGACTCAACTTGGGGAAGAAAAATCAATTTAATTTGTTGCCATTCATCCGAGTAGCACAGTGAGACATAACAACCACATCTTACAACACCTTCCCCCACCCCTCCCTTCTTCCCGGGCTCAAATCACTTTGCTCCCAATTTCTCCACCTTCTCCCCCCCAGCAACACAGGGGACAAGGAATGGGGCTTGCAGTCAGTTCACCTCTGCCACTCTTCGTGGCATGAAAGTCCAGGAACAAGATGTTCCAAAGTGAGCTTCCCATGGAGTCATGAACCATTTCGGGCACAGCTCCTCGCTCCAGCATGGGGA
>NW_010305249.1:0-218 GCF_000700745.2 Antrostomus carolinensis | reverse complement strand
AGGCGGAGGGGCTCCAATGGGACCAGAGCCCCTCAGTGGGGCTGAGCATCGTCACTGCAGTGGGGCCAGCTGCCACCGTGGGGGACAGGTCTCTGCGGGCTGTGCCAGGCAGGTGACACACACCTTGTCCCCCACCCCGTGGCCCTGTGGGGACTCTGCCCAGATGCAGAGGGGTTTGGGCTGGTGGAGAGAGGGTCCTTGTCCCCAGGAGAAGGAAA
>NW_010305248.1:0-17763 GCF_000700745.2 Antrostomus carolinensis | reverse complement strand
TTTTTTTTTTTCTGAAAAAATTTCAGCCAAGTACTTGAACTGCCTGCGAGAGCCAGGGCAAAGAAAAATACATCGGTTTTTTCAGTGTTAGAATAATTCAGGAAATCCTTTCTTTGGAAAGATCTAATGCTTCCATACTGTGAAACAGTGACTTGAAATCCAATGGGGGAAGATAGGCTTTGTGCTAAAGACGGGCGCCTTGCCATTGCCATAAGGATCTGACCACGCTCGTTTCAGTTTTATGAGCCTTTGAAAAAGTCTAGTTTGTGTATATGTGTAGTTGGGCTTTGCAAGAGCTTAGCTAAGATTAGAGAAGAGTCTCTGCTCGTGTCTCTTGGTGCCTGGCCCTCACTGCCCTGTGCAAGTGGGGAAATTGGTCTTTCTCAGTAGGGACTGGCTCTTGCTAAGAGTGGGACTTTGGGAGGGAGAAGAGAAAGCCTGTCCACCACGGCTCCTGGCGTGCTGGAGCAGAGATGGAGATTGTGTCTGGACGCAGGAGCTGGTGGGATGGGGCAGATTGGGAAGAGTAGCTGAGGGGTGAGGCATCTGTGTCCATTGGATCCCCTTTCCCCACCCTGACGGGGTATTGTCTTCCTCTCCTGCCAGAAAACATCTGTGACGCTCAAGAGGAACAGTCCTTGTTCTCTCCAGGTGTGGGTGCAGGCAGAGGGTCACAGGTCATGCTGTGGCCACCCCAGGTCATGGTGTACCCCAAGGGGGAGGAGAGCACCCCAGGCACTCAGCAGGACGTAGGCAAAAGCTGTTTCTGGAGATCCTCAACGCTTCCTCCAGCTGAGGTTACATTTGCTCATCTCACCCACTTTTTTGGATAAAAGATGCTGTCCTGGGTTGGAGCCGATGATCCCAGCAGGTTTGTTTCTCTGCCATGGCAATCCCAAGCTGTTGAGCAAGAGCTTCTCAATTTTCCTTCTGCAGCATAGAGCAGATACCAAATCATTATTGCTCTGTTCTCTGCCTTATTTCAGAACAACCTGCCTTCCTGCTGCAGAGACACGGTGAAGGGACGGATGGGGCTGGGCAGCCAGAGGTGCCAGCTGCCCGAGCAGGCTGGAGATTTCTAGTGCCTGCACTTTTCCTGCAGGATGAAAACCAGGTCTACACAGCTATACCTGCCCACAGGCATGTATTTACTTCTCTTTTTTTTTCCTTTTTCCAAAACACACCTTGACCCAAGGGATAACTCAGCTGGGGTTCACCAGCGTGCATAGGAAGGAGTTCAATGAAACATTCTGGATCTGGGGGTAAAACACTGTGGAGAACATTCCAGGTCTCTGCTATAAACTCAGCATGCCTGTCCCACCAGGTTCAGCCAGCCCTGGGTGGTGCCACCTCCTGCCATGCTGCTGAGGAGCCAGCAGTGATGTGCCCTCCCCATGGGGACAGGTTGTTGGGGGTGACCAACATCTCTCAAACCTGGAGCCACCCCAAAATGGAAATAAATAACCTATATTTTGCATTGATGCCATTCACCTGGGGCGAACCCTACATGCACTGACCAGCCTGTTGCTCTTTGCCCTGGCCAAAGCACCATCTGACAGATGTCCCTGGGTTGAGGGAGAGCACAGGGCTGGGCACGGCACACCCCGAACAGCTCTGAGTGACGCGCACGCTGTGTCACACCTACAGTGTGAGGACCAAACCGATGCTCGGCGTGGGAAGTTTGTGGAGCTGCTGGAAAAAAGCCATCAGCCCACGTCTGCTTGAGTTAGAAAAACGTCCCAGCACTGGATCCACCCAACTCAGCTAGAGCAGGGCTGCTTGGCCAGACGACAGGCCTGGCTTTCTCTCCAACATGGACAAGCGCCAAAGGGGATTTTTAATTTCCAGATGCTTTTAAAACAAAAATAAAGACTCTGCTGTAAACTGGCTTTGAATGGACGCCTGTCCTTCAGCCAAATAGTTGACTGATATGGGTGAGATGACTGGGCAATAAAACTTTTCATTGCAATCTGGTGCGTTGCGAGCGCTGGCGAGCCCCGTGCCGAGCCAGGCAGCCTGGCCATGGCTCCCTGCACAGCTTGCCCTCTCCCCAGCAAGGCGGGCAGCCGCTCTCTGAGGACCCTCTGTCTCCAGATAAAAATCTTCATGCACTTTTTAACTTTTTTTGTTCTTTTGGAGGGAGGGGGAAATGCTTTGGGAGAAGATAGTTGGCAATAGCAGAGTAGGAATTAAAAGGTTGGGGGGAATGTTGTCCTGAACATGCTGCAAAGCACTGCCAGGAGCTGGGTGACAGGGTGACACTGAAGGACCCCTCACTGTGCACCTTGCTTTGGATCCAGCCACAGACACATTTTTAAGCTGTCCAAGGGTGAATACCCCTGCAAGCAACTTAAACCTGGTGGCTGCCAATCAGCATAATGAGAGTGGTCAGTTAATTTCCAGCATCTGTAGGGATGTAGCTCCTGAGGCAGCTGCCCTACTCTGCTCCAGGGCCCTGGGAGCTTGGGCAATTCCTTCACAGCCCTCTGTAGCCCACATCTTACCTGCACACTGGGGCACCCCAAGCCCGCAGAGGTGGCTGGTTCACAGAACCTCATGCCTACGATGCAGCTGGAAGGTGCTTTGTGAATGCAGCCTGGGATGGATGCTGTGGCTAGAGGAACGTAAAGGAGATGGGTCCCATCTCTGTGCTGATGCTGGTCAAGAGGGGCCGTGGTGGGGAGGGGGATGCTGGAGGACCTGGCAGCCCCCTGCCTGCTCACTCACCTCCTGCTGCCAGTCATCACCTCCCCAAACCAAAGCTCACTTCCTCCATGGCAGTGCTGCCAGTTGCTTTATCAGCACAGATCTTGATTAATTCCTTACCGCTGCAGGCATGATTGCCTTTTCTGGCTGGCTGGGCTCCTCTGTGTTGTGTTTTATCCTGTTCCCAGCACTGAGCTGGCACACGTGGGAGCCAAGTGAGACCAGGGCAGTGGAGCCAGAGACACCAGTGTGGAGGCAGCACGGGGTGACACAGGGTGACATAGAGTGACATGAGGATGACCCGGGGCTGGAGCCCGCGTGCAAGTCCAGGAGCTGCTCCCCAGCAGGTGCTCTTGGGGAAAAAAACCCCATTTTTGGCTGTTTCCACTCCCTGTTTCTGGCTGTGACAGACAGTGAGCAAGTAACAGGGAACACCAGGGCTGTTTGGGTAGCACTGGGGCTGGCTGGACTTGCTGGTGGCCATAAGAAAACAGAACAAGCGTGAACCTGCTCCACTGTCCTGAGGCTCACCACTACCAACAGAAATGTCCACAATGGACATCTTCATCTGCCCATCTCACTGACCCAGAGAAGGAAACATGGCTATTGCTGGTGATCTTCAGGGGACAGAGCCAGCCTGGTGACCCAGGAGGACCACCAATGACCAGTCCCTCCTTTGGTCCCTCTCGTAGTTATTTTTTTTCTTGCTAAACTACTTGCATAGATGCAGTTTTTGCAATCCGTTCTCTGTCTGACTCCTTTTATTCTGCATTTCCTATGGTGATTTTGATCTGGACAAGCTGCTCTGCTCAATGCCTGTGCACACAAGGAAGGAGTCTGTCCACACCTGGATGGGGCCACAGCAGAGGAGCACATCACCCTGCCTCTCACCATCACCATCTGTTAGGCAGCCTGGGGTGGCACATAGCCCCAGGAAGGGACTGGCCACATTTTTTTCCCCCCAGAGAGAAGGGAGATGTGAGGAGACGTGACAGACACTTCTCCAGCAGCAGCACTAGCATTTTTGTCACCTCTGCAGTATCTTTATTGGCATTACCTCTCTAGGGGCCAAGGTGTTTGCGTGGTCTTGGTGTGACCCAGGACATGTATCCACAGCCATGCAGCCCCACATGGAGCAGACACCCAGCCAGGAGCCATCCCCAAACATCTCCTCACCTGACAAGAGGGGCTTTTGCCCCTTTCCCAGGGGCCAGAGCTGCTGACCAAGCAAATCCATGCAGCTTTGCCAGGAAGCCTCATGTTTCAGAGACATCATCTCACATGTAGGGGAAGGCAGAGGTTGAAGGCAGCACACCTGGGGTGCAACATCCCCTGTGCTCCCCTCTCGCAGAGAAGATGCTGCTGGGATGTGTGTCACCTCTGCCTGCAGCATCCTCCACCGCTCCCCTGCCTGGACACTGCGCGGCTGACACGCGGGGTTTCTAATCCTCACTCCTGTTTTCAGATGTCATTCAATTCCTCGTGGCACCTCATAAAAGACTGAATGGGCAGCAAGCATAAAGGCAAAATAATCCTTACGCTCTGAATGCCTTTGAATAGCCCTGCCATGCTCCGCAGGCATCTGCCGGCGCGGGGAATGCTATGGAGCTCTCGTGTGTGTCTAAAGTTTTGAAGACAGGAGACAGGATCCTGCCTAAAATATTTGCATCTGGATTAGACTCCCAAATGCCAGAACACGCATCTGTGTTTGTCCACGTTATTAATCTACTCTTGACTTGACATGCCTGGTCACTGGGTACAAACCACAACAAATTTGCTTTTTTTTTCCCCTCTTGTTTAGCTTATTAATTACATCTCCTGCTCCATTACACTCTGGCCTCAATGGATTTGTTTGGGATTCTCCTGAGATACGCATCCTGTAGCAGTAGATAGTAGCATGTAATCATTTAACATATGAATGCTGTCAAACAGTTTAATCAAATCTGAAATTGCCCGCCTCTGTGTCCTGCACTAACTCGTTGTGACTGCAGAAAGTGAGCCCGCCTGCCCTAGACAAAGAGCAGCCACAGCCCGGTTCTTTGTCTGCTCTCTTTGCATAATTTCCTGAACCCTGCCCTGTTCCACCTGCTCACTAATGTTAAGCTTATTTATGGATAATTTATATGCAGCCCACTCCGCAGATGCACCCTTGGCAAGGAGGTTTTTTGGAGGAGCTATGGGAACAAGCCTCTCACCACGCATGTTCCCTTCCAGTTTGTAAGACCCAAAGTCCAAATGCTTCATCAGCACTTCCCGAGACTTCCCTGAAACACCAACGTGCCAAAGCACAAGTGCTCTGGTCCTTACACCAGTACCCACCACAGGCTGCTGGAAATTCAAATGCTCTTCTGGGGGGATGGGTGATAAGTCACAAATCTTTTTGTTGGTGGTGGTGGTTTTTTTAGTTAAGATGCCTGCAGGACAGCTTGATGGGATGCTCACTGCTCCAGCTCTCCAGCTACATCGAGCACGGGGTGTTTCTGCAGCACTTGTAACCCCGACCTTGGGGCTCTCGGAGGAAGCGCGTGGTTCCTGGGAAGCATTGTTCCCATGTTTGTTTGTTCCATGTCCTCCCAGCAGCCGCTGAGAAAAAGGAGAATAAAGGGCAATGTACAAGAGCCAGCTCCTGCAGAGGAGATTGGGGTGGGCAAACAGGACTGCACACCCTGACTGAGTCCCCCAACCTTCCTGGGCACAGCTTGCACGACCACCCGTGCCCACACAGCAAACTCAACACATCTTAATGCTGGTCCACATACAAGCTGATCCCAGCAGGCCAAATTGCTCACTGAAGAGGCTCATCCCGGTTCCCAAAATGGTCCAAACCATCTCCACAGCACAGGGCTGGTAACGTCTGTGCCAGGGCTGCGATGCTGGGGATGCCAGGAGGGCGGGCAAGTGGTGTCCAACAGCCCAGAGGAGCAGATGGCTGGGTGCATGGTGGTGCCCATCAGCCCCAAAGGCTCACCTGTGAGGAGGACAGGCAGAGCTCTGCTGACGGAGGGTCTCCATACCAGCCCAGTGCAGCTGCAAAGCCAAAGCAATGCTGCTGCATTTGGAGGATCATTAACATTTCTCTCCCAAACCCCTCTCCAGGTGTGCCTGGTTTGGTCCATCACACTATGAAACATGAATGCAACCTCAGGGCCAGCCGGGCTGGTGCTGGTTGTTGCAGGAAAGCCTCTGCCCCTGCTCTCCCCTTGCACTAATTCCTCAAGGCACCCATTATCCCCCTGGGAGATTGTGGAGGAGGGTCCCAGTGGCTGCATATTTGTCCCAAGCCCAGGGGCTATGGGGGTGACTGTCCCCCACTCACCTGGAGCAGAGCAAGGCCTCGCAGCTGCCCTGTGGGGAGCAGCTATTTCAGATCAGTAATGACCAGAACCAGGACCGCCAAGCTGAAGGCAAAGGGGTGTCTCCCAGCTTCCCTTCCCCACTGCAGGGATGGTTGGAAATAACTTGGGTGGCTCCTGCCAGGGCCCAAGCCCCCTGCACTGGGGCTGCCAGCATGCTCCGAGTCACCTGGCCATGCTCCAGCCCGTGGGCAGCAGGACTGTCCCCTGTCCAGAAGGAGCTGGCCTGGAGGTGGTGGATGCAGCCAGATGTGCTCGTTATCAACTGTCTTTGCAATTAGCCCACCAGTTCCCACCAGCATCTCTGAGAACAAGCCTTGCCCTGGGATGGCTGCAGCAGAGGTGAAGGGTGGCCCGGAGGGGGATGCTTGCCCAGTGGCCACCTGCCAGGGCTGATGCTGGGGTGCTGCAAAGCTCTTTTCCACACCAAAATCTCCTTTCCACACCAAAATCTCTTTTCCACACTAAACTCTCCAAACCAGACTCAAGCAAACAGCTACACCAGGTGTGGACAGTGCTGCCAGGTGAAGCATTTTGGATGCAATGGAGTTTCCTACAAGGCAGAGCCCACCAGGGGCTCCTCCACCCACTCAGCATTTCCCACCAATTCCCCTGGCTTGCTTTTGAAGAACTATTTGGTGGTTTTCAATGACCTCTTCAGCCATCCCCCCAAAATCTGGCTCAGTAACATGCCCCATACCTTGAATGCCAATTACTTTTGCTCACAAGGTTTTACAGCCCAAAGAGGAGCCCTGCAAGCAGCAGCGTTGGTTGGTGCCAGGGGCCAGGCATCCCCCCGTGTCCCCCAGCTCCCCAGGCACCCCTCTTTGCCCAGGGGCTGTAGGGTGAGAGCGAGCAGCCGGGGCATGACCCCAGCGTGGCTCTGCCGGTGCCTGCCCGAGCCGGGGAGTATCAGCACATCTTGGCACGTGGAGCGATGCATTGTACCAAAAATAGGGCTCCCTCATTGTATTGTTACGCAAACATGTTCTGTGAGTAAATCAAACTCCCTGGGATTTTCCAAGATGATTGCCTGGGATTTCTTGGGGTCATTTCACCCCAGCTGCTGGGTGCACCAAGACTCCAAAGCACAAAGCAGCCCTGGGAATTGGGTGGGCTGGTGGGGGTCTGCCCGCTTGCTGGCCTGCCCCAGGGGGTAGAGGGGATGCTGGGGGTCCCATCGACCTGCCCCCAAGGAGACTGAAGTTTCTGTTTCCATCACCAGTGTGAGCAGGGCTGTCGGCCGCCTCTGGCACACGCATCTCCTCCCGGTCCCCTGGGCATCAACACGGCCCCGCGCAGGCTCTGCCAATGCTGCTCCTCCTGGGACACTCTGGCAGGCAGAGCCAAAAGAAAAAAGCCCAGCCTGTCTGCTGAGCCAAAGGTCCAGGAGGAGAAAAACTACAAAACCAAAAAGCCACAACATTCAAGAGCGTTGCTGGATACTTGAATGATACCATTGTCCTTAAAAGCTGCTTGTGTTTGCAAAAATGCTTTTAAAATGGCATAAATTTTTGATGAAATAAAATATTAGCACACAAGATATAGTGTCACAGATAGTATCAGTCTCTGGCTCTTGTAACAGCACTGCTGATGTGGTGACTTCCAGCCACAAATCTCCCAAGTTTTCTAACAGCATGATCATGCTCACTGAGAGGTGGGGAAACTGAGGCATGAATGTGTGCTGCAGCTTTTCCCACCAAGCTGGCAGTAGGAGGGAACTGCCCCTGGATGCTGGTCTGGCATCCTTTCCTGTCCCCTCCTACCCCATCCCCATCCCAACCTACTCCATCCCATCCAACTCAGCCCATCCCATCCCATCCCATCCCATCCCATCCCATCCCATCCCATCCCATCCCATCCCATCCCATCCCATCCCACACCCTCTCACCTCATCTCACCTCATCTCCCCCCATCCCAACCCATCCTATGGCTCTCCATCTCCTGGCCACATTGGATGACAACCCACCATGCTGGGGACCCTCAGGGACATCCTCCTCCCATTCCAGATGCTGCACCAGCACCAAGGGAGGAACCCACAGCAGCTTTCGTGTGCTGGGGAATTCTGCAGAGCAGCCTGAACTCAGCCCAACACAGCACAGCTTCTGCTCAGTGTGCACCCAAAACTTCTCTTTTCCAGTGCAAAAAGAGCTTCTTCATGGTCTTTTTTGTCTAGTGCATGAATGGGAGTACGGGGGAACTGGGAAGGACTCCTGTTCCCAGTACTTGCTGGCCTGACATGGACAAAGGACTCCTTAAAACATTGCAAAGACTGTTAAAAGTATGACTGATAAAAGGCAAGAAGCTGGGAAAATGGACTAGACTGGACTATTTTTAGAAGCAGTGGCATCTGGACAGCATGAGAATTGCTTCGTACAAATTTAGTACAGCTGACGTTTGAACAAAAAGTTTGCTGGTTAAGCTGAAATCACCCAGCACGGCCACCTAGAGAAACAGCCACCAGTACAAACCAGCAACTCCCACATAAGAAAGAAAAACTCGTGGCCAACCATTACTCAGGGCCACCTAAAACAGCGACAGGAGGTTCCTACCTGGCAGCCAGCACTCATGGAGGCTCTGGCCAAGGGTTTGCAGTGCTGCTCCACTTCAGGTGGATTGGGAGGGGGAGGCTGTGCAAAGCTTGTGGCCTAACAAACAAACACCATCAGCATTTAAAATAGCCAAACTATTTAAAAACCAAGTGCTGGGGACTCCTGACCCTGGATATTTTTTTTTTTTTGCCTGCATTTCTGCAGCAGCCAGGCTTGGAAGGGGGAGAAGCCCTGCAAGTGCAGTGCCGTGCTCCCCGGTAAGGGGACATCTTTGTCTCACATCCAGAGAGCCATTTAAATTGCTGAAGGAAACCAGACATTGCCTGGGATGTATTTTCTCTCCACCCATGCAAGGAATGAATCACATGTTGTCACTGATACATCCCTCTCGTTTTTATCTAGCAATGATTTGGTTTTGAAATCAGCCTGACTGACTCCAGCTGTGACTGAGGGGACATTGGCCTGAACCACCTATGTCTGAAGAACAAGTGAACCTGCACAGTCGGAGCTGATTCTGGGGGTCTGGGAATAGCAGCTTGGATGGAACAGCAAATTGGATCCCCATCCCCACCAGCTCCCTGCATCGCTCCCTGCCTGGCCCATCTCCTTCCCCATCCCTGTGGGACATGGCTCTCAGACAGGGCTTTTGCCCTGCAGATCACACCCCCTGCCCTCCCTTCCTCTCTAAACACAGCAGCCCCTGCACCACTGCTCCCATTATGGCTGTGTATACAGAGACTGGTCCCAGTCCTGGCAGGGAAGGCACAGGGGCTGCCTGCAGTCCCCAGCCAGGGCACGGCATGCCACTGAGATGGGGGTGAGAGGGAGCTGAGCCCTCTGGTTACAACGAAGGCAGCAGAGACGCTCCCAATGGCTGCATCAAAAAATACAGAGTCACAGAATGTTAGGGAATGGAAGGGACCTCGAAAGATCATCTAGTCCAAGCCCCCTGCCAGAGCAGGATCACCTACAGTAGGTCACACAGGAATGTATCCAGGCGGGTTTTGAATGTCTCCAGAGAAGGAGACTCCACAACCTCTCTGGGCAGCCTATTCCAGTGCTCCATCACTCTCACAGTGAAAAAGTTTTTCCGTATGTTTACATGGAACCTCCTATGCTCCAGCTTGCGCCCATTCCCCTTGTCCTACTGTTGGACATCACTGAGAAGAGCCTGGCTCCATCTTCCTGACATTCACCCTTTACATATTTATAAACATTAATGAGGTCACCCCTCAGTCTCCTAGTGTCACGATAGTAGTAATGAAAAAGGGCTCGAGTTAAACCCTTGCCATCTGTCCTTGTTTTGCTAACCCACTTCTCTGGTTGGAGCTGGCAGCTCCAGCCTCGGCTGGCTACGGACCCTTTCCAAAGATTGCTGATGGCAGCATGAGCCTTCTTGCCATGGCCAAGGGCTCCCAGGGCAATTTCTTCATGGAAAGAGCTCTGGTCGAGACCTAGACGTGGCACTTGGACATGGACAGGGAGGCTGTGCACAGCCTGACAGCAACAGAAGGGGTGGGCATGGGGAGAGAGGACTAGGAACCAGGGAGGGGTCTGGGCACAAAACATCCTCTGCATGGCCTGGACACGTGGTGGCCGCAGCATCCCCAAGAGATGTGACAAGTCCCTGTCCCCTTGCTTGGTGACAGAAAGGGGAGACAGAGCAAAGCTGGCACTCCCCTTTCCCACATGGCGTTTGCTGTGGTTCCTGTTATTCATTGTTTGTATTTGGACAACCGCTGGGTGATGGTGAAAACACTCAGAGCCCAGACACTGAGAGTCTCCTATATTTCAACACCAATGATTATTCATCCAAAGAACTCAGACCGGAGTGTGGTATTCATTATTTGCTACTTCTCTCTTCAGTCTCCTGTTTAAAATGTTCCCAGAGCAAGTGGCTGTGTGGGGCTCAGCTGCTGGCTGGGGGGAAACCACGACACCAGTCCAGGCACAGGAACAACTGCCCTGTGCCCAGGCAGCCGGGCACACAAACCAGTGCTCACCAGCATTGCCCTTTCAGAAAGCATGGTCTAGACCTCTTGGAGAGCACCCAGCACACGAAAGCAACTCAGCTCTGCCCAGAAACCCTGCTCTTCCCCCGAAGGAGACTCTGTTTGCTATGGTTATTACCTCTGTCTCTACTGACAATCATTATAATAGAGCATTTATCCTCTGTCTTCTTCTGTTTATCCTGGAGGACATGACTGTGTCCCAGCGTCAGCGGATCAATAATTCCTGACCCTGCACACTGGGACTCCATGAGCAGGAGTGATGTTGTCCCAAGGAGATGGCTCCAGCTGATGGGGTAAGGAAGGCCTGGCTCCTGCAGTGGGGTGAGGGAGACTGGGCTGGCTGGGAGCACAACAAGGAGCTGGTTTTGGGGTCAGGGCTGCTCTGCTGAGCAGGTGGTCAAAGTGTTTTCCTGCACTTCCCTGCCTGTGCATGGTGAAGAGTCGATGCAGAGCGAAGTGATGGTGTGTTGCTTTTTAGACGCCTGTTTTTTCCTGTATACACTTTGCAGTGGCAGAGCTGCCACAAAGCTGGTGTGACGTGAGCTGACAGCATGAGGAGATGCATCCGAGAGCAACCACAGCTCGACTCCATGTCATTCACAGGCCTCCAGCATCCCCATACACATGGCACAAAACCACAGGAGCTCGCTCCCCACACCAGTCCGGTGCTGCAGGTCCAGTACACGGGACCTCCACCCTGGGAGATGTGCACAGCGCTGGTAGTGCTGAACACAGAAAGAAGGGCAGCAGGTGCCCGTGTTGTAACTGAGTTATTAGCCCAGACCCCACCAGAGGATGCCCTGAAGAGCCCTTTGTAGGTAAGGCTGTCAGATCTGCTGCCTACCCCACTTTCACATCCATATGGATGCCTGGCGAGCGGGGAAGAGCCGTGCTGCCCGCCTGCCTCAGGCCACACGCCATGGAAATGCTCGGTCAGTTCCCGAGAGCACATTTGGGCTCCAAGCAGAGGGAACAGCAACCCAGCTGAAATGTTACGCTAAAAATAGTCCCGTGTCTGGGTGGAAGCACGCTGTGGTTAGCCAAGGGTTTTGCATCCCTGAGAAAGCCCACTCCAAGCAGGGTCCCTTTGCTCCCGTTATTGTCCACTTTCTCCCTCTCCCTCTCCTTCAGAGAGACCCTGGGGACTAACCAGCAAATAAACGGCTTAACATGGGACAACAATGGCTTCTGTGATCAATCTTCATGACATGTGGTTTGGTAGCTCTGCAAGAGTCAAGCCAGCTGCCAATATGGCCCAGAATAGGGGAAAGGCTGTGATGGGGCTGTGGGGATGGAGAGGTGAAATGCCAAGGAGCACAGCCCGGGCCACCTCGGGGACACCACAGAAATGGGGCTGCCCAGGAGGGAGCCAGGGACAGGCAGCCCTGGGGAGCTGCAGTGTAACTCAGCTCTGAGGATGCTGCAGAGGGAGGAAAATTAAGAAAAGACAAGTTTAGGAAAGTACTAGTGTGCAGGCAAAGGGAAGAGAAGCTCATCTCGGGGTGCTTAGCTTTAGCAAAGAGTCAGGCTACCAAGTTTCTGGGTGCTTGTTCAGGAGCATCTGTAACTTAGAATCATACAATCATTTTGGTTGGAAAAGACCTTTAAGATCATCGAGTCCAGTCGTTAACCTAGCACTGCCAAGACTACCTCTAAACCATGTCCCTAAGCACCATATCTATACATCTTTTAAATACCTTCAGGGATGGTGACTCCCTGGGCAGCCTGTTCCAATACTTGGCAACCTTTTTGGTGAAGAAATTTTTCTTAATATTCGATCCAAACCACCCTGGCACAACTTGAGGCCATTTCCTCTTGTCCTGTCACTTGTTACCTGGGAGAAGAGACTGACCCCCAACTCTCTACACCCTCCTTTCAGGTAGATGTAGAGAGTAATAAGGTGTTGTCCTGATTCAACTTGGCTGGTTTGGGTTTTCACGAAACTCCTTTCCGAGCTGCAAAAGCTGAACTCCAGATTAACCAGAGTTTGCTGCTGCAGTTACTGATGTCAAGCTACAGCACTCAAGCTTACAGTTAAAGTCTGCACCAGACCTCACCTGTGTGGCTTCTCCATACAGAGGCTTTTCACTGTCCAAAGGGAAAATAAAGTCCAAGGTGGATGCAAAGTAACATGGATTGTTTGCCTAATTTCCCATTGTTTGCTGGTACCTGTTATCCTCCACCTGGAACCCCTCCTGCCCCACCGGTGCTCAGTGTTGGACCAGCACCATCAATCTCTCTCCGGACACCTCCAGCAGCATCCCTGGAGCTGCCTGCAAAGCCCTCACTACCGAGATTTGTGCAAGGAAACATGAAGGAGGTGGATTAAGATTTCACAAGCAGAAATTCAGGTGTTTCCTATCTTTCCAGCACCTGTCTTGGAAACCTTACCCGGTGCAAAGGAGAGGTTTCTGCGCACGGCCGAAGGTCAGGCACTCGCCCAGCGGTGCGCCGGCAGTTTCGGCATCCCTTGGAACAGAGACTACTGTTTCCTAGGGATGGTGCCTCACTGTCACAAAATATTATTGCTGGTGGAAAAAGCAGTTTGTTGCTCACTCAAGAAAAATAAATCCTTGACCCTTTACGAGACCTGTGCAGTAGTGGCGCCGTTGACTCCTTGTGAAAGTGTGTGGGTGGGAAAATAGTCTACGCTGACTTTTCTGCGAGCTATGTGAGCTGTGCGAGACGTACAGCCTTTCAGTAGATGGCTGATAACGCTCAGCTACTCCTCTACTCACAGCCTGCAAGGCCCTAAAGAAACACCGACTGCAAGCATGAAATTAGAGTCTCCCACTCATTATTTGAGAAGGACGTGCCTTTCACAGCCAAGTGGCCTCTATTTGCTTGGGGGGGGGGGGAAACATGTGCTTATCTCGTATTTATGTGATTTATTTCTTGAGATTAATGCATCAAATTGGCTTGCTCCCAAGCTCTCAGTAGTCTCGGTTTTCATGGGACTGTCCCGAACCACGCAAAGTTTTGCTGCTTGTTTTCTGAAACCGAGAGGAGGATTTTTTTATCTCGATCGTAAAGCAGAATTTGGGGGTTTTGCAGATGTAAGGCAGCCAGCATTGTTTTGATCTGCAAGCAAACGATAGCCTTCTCTGAGTTCAAGGAGGGCTATTAAATCAGCCCTTTGGAGATAGAGCAAACAAAAACAGACGGAGCAAAGGAGTCTAGAGGGGATGTTTCTATTCATATAAGAAGGCACGAAAGCAAAGCAGGGGAGGTGAGTTAATGATCAACTCATCCAGGGTGTTTACTTTTACATGCCACTGGGGTAAATAGAGCCATGTTATCCCTCCAGCCTGCTCTTGTTTATAAATATACAATAACAATTTCAGCTGAGCCAGCTGGACTCCCCTGGGTCCAGGCTGGAGAAGGCGGAGGGGTTTTGTCTCCCACCCTTGCGTGGGACAAGCCCTTCTTCTAGGGCTGTTCTGCTGCTGCAAATCCACCTTCCAGCTCTGCATTGGCATCTGTCTGTGCTGGGAAGGCACAAGCCAATCTTCCAGCACAGCCCCTGGAGATGCCTCATTGGAGATGTCTCATTGCAGATGCCCCACGGGCGATACCCCATGGGAGATGTTCCAGCAATGTCTTTCTCACTTGATTCATGTAGATACTTGGAGCTGTCTCTTTGCATTGCTGGGTTCAGAGCAGTAGCAGGTCCCAGAGCCTTGTTGGTGCTTTATGACAGCCTGAGCACATGCAGAGACCAACAGGCTCATCTTCATGTCAGCCAACCCACCACAATGACAGTCAGAGCAAGGATTTGAAGTCACTGGTGTTACTGACTGCAATTCATAATTATCCTTCAAAGAAATCATGTTTCACCAAAAAAAAAAGTTCCTATAAATGCTATATACATGTATAAAATTCCTATAAATGCTATAAAGTTCCTGTGAATGCTCCTATTCAGTGAGACCCAATGGAGGAAGCAGAATAGCAAATACCAAGTGATTAATTCACCACAGCTGATGACTTAGTGCAACTTTTTTGTCCCGGATTCATTGACAACCACAGATAACTCTTAATGATTTTTTCCCAGCTTCTGCCCTAGCTCTCAGTGCTCACTTGCTTTCCAATCAGCACAAAAGGTACAGTGGGCTGTGAGTTTGAAACGTGACCCTCCACAAGGACACGCCAGGCAGGGTTTGTCTGCACGCAAATTTGCATCGGCTTAAATACACAGATGCATCTTCCTGTACAGACACGACCGTGGTGGTTTAAAGCAGACTGTTTTCATGGCTTACTTAAAACCCACTCCCAAACAATTTAAATTGGATAAATTCTAGCTTAGAGTAAGACGTACTGGTGCTGAGAGAGGTTTGTCCCCAGCTTAAATGTTGTTTAATCAGTGCAATTCCATGTGTGCCCTTCGAGTCACATTGCGTGCAAAAAGATGCATTGAATCTAAATTACATTTCTATGAATAGTCACTGATCTTTATTATTATTATTTTGTTAAAGAATTCTGTTGACATATTTTTGCCAGAAATTGCATAGAAGGCAAGAAGTTCTGGTTCTGTAAATGGTCAGTGTAAATACTAAGGGTTATTCATCTTCATTTTCATTACTAAAACCATAATCCCATAACGATGGAAAGGAACACTATGAGAATAAATTGGTTTACATGGGAATACATGTTTGCAGAAAGTTTTTGTTCACAGAGTGCCCAAGCCTGACAAACACACCTCCCTGTTTGCATCTGTCCCCCAAGGGGGACTTGCAGAGCCCTTAATAAAGTTAAAAATAGCCAAATGGGCATCAGTGACTTGCATGGTTCTGGGAGGGAAGCAGTTCTGGGTTGCTTGATGTTCCTGGCTTATAGAAAGTAAATAATGCCTTGGTTGGCATGGATGCTGGTTCTTGTCATCACACTGCTGGCGTTTCAGGCTCCTATCAAGATTAGCACAGGATAAATACTGGAAAAATGTAATCAATATTATGCAATGAAAACAAAAATGTCAAACTTTGCACAGAACATTATTCACAGCAAATTATACAACCCACTGTAATCAAGGTCATTTCAATCTGAAAGCATTTTCTATTGAAATCCACAACAATATTCAGGCCCTGTTCATTGACCAACAGAGAGAAAACCACAATTGCTCTTGTGTGTTGGGATGCCCCAGGGTGGGGGGCCCGGCCCCGCGAGGATGCACCCACCAGAGCCCTCTCGCCCGCCAAGGAGCCGCCGAGGAAACCAGCACAGCCTGCACATCTCAGCCTTTTTATCTTGAATGTCAGGCCCAAGCATGAGTCACACATTTCCAAAGCCGCCATTCCCTCCTGCCGGCGTTAGCTCAGTCCCTTTCCTCCGGAGCAGCTCCGGGGGGATGCGCGCTTCACTCTGCAGCTTGTGTTTTACACTGAGGAGGCTCTTGGGTCCAAGAAGGTCCTCAGGTCACTCTTACTTCAAGGACCTCGTTCATGGTGTCACCTGCACCATGGGACCAGCCTCCAGGGTTTGGAGCTGGGCATCGGTGCTGGGGCAAGCCAGACCCTGCCTGGCTCTGCACTGCTGGAGTTCAGCTGATCTCTGGGAAATCTGGCTGGAGCTCCAGCTTTTGCAACAGAGCTTTATCCAGGTTATTGCCTAAGCTGGAGAGAGCGGCAGGGTTTCCAAAGGGACACCCCGCAGCACGAGCAGAAAAGCTGCTGGCAAAGGGTCATGAGCAGGGAGGGGGCTGCTCTGAAACCTTCCGCCTGTCCCGGTGCACGGAAGAGCATGAGAGATGGTTTTGTAGTTAAGCTTGGGCCCAGGCCCCCAGAGAGTCAAGCTCAGCTGCCGTGAGCCTCCGAGCAGAGCTCTGCATCGCCGCGCTTGCGCTTCCCACCCCCACAATGGGACAATAACCCTCCCTCGGCGCCCAGCCGCCGGTGGGACAGTCCCTCATGGCAGCTGCCACATCAACCCACTGCCCCGCTATGAAAGGCAGATGAAAATGTGAAAAATGTTGGCTATGCTTTCCTGAATAAATGCTGAAGCTTTGTTAGATGAGACTTAGCAGTTCTCCCCATGGCAGCACCAGAAGCAACTGTGCAAAATCCCCGGCACGATTTAATTCCTTTTCTGGAGTGACTAACACCTCTATTATTCCCATCTGACCTCTGCAGACATCCTGCCACACAATTGTGTTAAACTCCGCGGCGAGAAAGATAACTGGGCCTAAAATTAAAGCATCCAGAATGTTTTTAATATTAGCACGGGAGAGGAATAAATTCCTCCCAGGTGGAATTCACCTCTTCTTGAGCAAGCAAGGAAAACCAGCCCTCACTACCACACCACCAGCAGTGACGTGCTGGAAACTATTCATATTTTTATTTTGTGAGCCCCTGTGACAGCCTGTTCTGATCACCTGGCCTGGGTAGAGCCTGTTCAGTGCAGGGACCTGCCCTGCAGCCACTGCCGAGCACAGGATGGTGAAGGAGGTCCCAGCATGGGCACTGCATCACAAATGCAGCTGGATTTGATGAAGACAGGCAGACTGGGGACACTAAGCACTAGAGCAGATACGCTCGGTGTGAATAACCTGGTGTAAACCAGAGCCTCATGGTATCTCTGACTCTGGGAGATAAAGCGTTGCAGCAAGAAAGGCAGTGCCAAGTCGCAGCAGGGATATCACCGGGTCCTTTGGCTCCAACTGGGTGGCTGCTCTGTTGTAGTTTTCCATCAAAAATAACCCCTGGACTTTGCCACGGTGTCTTTTTCACAGAGCATACTCCAAAAGCAGGTCAGGCTCAGAGATGCTGAAAGCTTCTTTGCATGTCCCGGAGGGCAGCCTGGCACTTTGGGGTGCAGCCCATGCCCACTGCCTTGCCCCCAGCCCCAGCGGCAGGCACGGGTTGGGGCAGGAGGGGTTTGCTCACTCCAGCAGTGTGTTGGGGAGAAGGACTCAACTTCAAGGGACAGAAAATCAGAACTGAAATGCGACCTGACGAGCCTGCAGCATGACCCCAGAGCTCCGGCCGTGCCATGCCTCACTGAGAGATGCAGAATGCCCGCACAAGCTGCATCCTGAGCGTGGGGCCCGTTATCTCCGCTGTTTCCCAGCGGATAAGGTGGCTCCAGGGGCTGCAGATGGAGTTCGAGTGATGGAGGCGGCTGCACCACTCGGTGCTTCCCATGCAGGTC
>NW_010305247.1:1521-2717 GCF_000700745.2 Antrostomus carolinensis | reverse complement strand
AGTGGAGTAGGGGAAAGGCCAGAGGAGTGGGAGCGAGGAGGAAGCAGGGGTGCATTGCACAAGCGCGTGAGCAGGTCAAAATGCACCCTCAGCTGCTGGGGGGGGAGCACCCAGCCAGGCAGGCTCCGTAGCACAGGGCATTCATGCCACCCCCAGTTACAGGGGATCTTCACCCCAAAGAGGGGGTGTTCAATGTCATTGCAAGTCAGGATGTGCCCACAAAAGCAGGGCCCCCTGTTCCCAGGACCCTCATGGCTGTGGAGGTGGGAGGAGAAGCACCCCAGGTACACCCATGGGTGTCTGGCTAGTGCTGGCTGCCTCTCCAGGGCACCCATCTACCACCGGGCTGTGTCCCACAGAGAGGTGGGCATTTGGGTCGGCCCCCAAGGAGATGTGGTGTGGTGGTGGGCACAGGGATGCGAGCCTGGCTCTGCCCCAGGGTATGCCCCAGGCACCCACCACCCCAAGCAAGGGCTAGAACAGCTGGGATGGGGACAGGGTCCCTCCCAGACTTGCACGGGGGGTGTTAGCACACAACTCAGCACTCCTTGCCCTCCCTGTGCCTCAGTTTCCCAAAAGCAAATGAGCCTGGACAGGCAGCGCTGGCAGCTTTATTCCCTGTTAGTTGGAGGGTGGGGAGCTGGGGAGGGAGCTGGCAGCCCCAACAGAGATGAAGGGGGTTCCGGGACGCCACTGGCGGGTGAAGGGGGCAAAGAATTGGGCAGCAAAGGAGACGGGGTCATGGGGCTGCTGGAGGAGCAGGGCCTGGATGAAGTCAGCCAGCAGTGCCTGGAGCTCGGGGTGCTGCTGGATGTAGGTGGCGTGGGACTCTTGCAGCTCCTCCTGTGGCAAGGTGGGCAAGGTGGGCACGGACACCAATGTCCTGCCCCAGGCACCATGCTGGGGTGGGGGGCAGGATGCCTGGGTCCTTTTCCACCCTTGAGGAGCTTCAGGGAATGCTGGCCAGCCTGATCCCCACTGTGCCCCCTGCACACCCCAGGGGACACCCTGCTGGGGAGTGGCACAGTCCCATGTCCACTTGTGCCCATCCTCACCTTCCTGTCCAGGAACCAGGAGTAGAGCTGGATGTCCTCCTCCCAGTCCAGGGGCTGTTTGGGGAAGCGGGGCTGGGGCTCCACCCCACCTGGCAGCACAAAGGCAGGGCGGGGTGTTCCCCACTCGGCTGCCAGACAGGG
>NW_010305247.1:983-1338 GCF_000700745.2 Antrostomus carolinensis | reverse complement strand
CGGACCCCTGCCCATCCCCGCTGGGGAGGAAGCTGCTGTGCCAGACGGTGGAGATGCCCACGCTGGTGTGCATGGCTCGCTCGATCACAAGCACCTCCACCTCCGCCGAGCCCACTGCCTGCTGCTGGATGCCCAGGGAGCGCTGGGGGGCACAGCCAGGGGTCACCCCTGTCCTGGAGTCACCTCTGGCACCAGCCCCAGGTGCCATCCCCATGCCCTCCCATGCTGTCAGCCACACTCTGCTCACTCTCCTCCTGAATCCCACCCTGGCACCCCCAACTTGACCCAGACCCCCTATCCCACAGGCCCCCGTGGCTGGGGGCTCACGACGACGGGGGTGCAGGGGGGGGCCCCC
>NW_010305247.1:348-902 GCF_000700745.2 Antrostomus carolinensis | reverse complement strand
GCAGCAGCCCACACAGCTTGGCCCGGCTGTAGGAGAAGCTCCAGTACTGTGGCTCTGTCTGTGGAGAGACCCGGCCACCTCGTGGGACAACCACATCCCCATTGTCCCCAGGGACAGCACCCCACGGAGCCCGGGGACACCCCTGGGTGGGACAGGCCAGCTGTGCCCCCCATCCCAGGATGTGACCCATCTGGGGGGCAGAGGGAAGAGATTCCTCCTCAGCCTCACCTCTCCCTCCTGGAGGCTTTTTGTGACAGTCATCCCATGCTGGTGGCTCACCATGTGGGTCCTCCTCTCTATGGGGTGTGGTCTGAGCTGCGGGAGAGGTGGGGGCACAGGGTGGAGGGCAGAGCCAGGGCACCCCCCTCTCAGAGGTGGCACACCCCAGCACCCCTTTCAATCAGGGTACCGCACCAGATGCATTGTGGGAAACTCCCCACCCCATCTGCCACCCAGAGTAGGGGATGGGGACCAGGCTGGTGGGACAGAGCTGGTGTCTGAGCTGGGGAGGGAACACCAGGCTACCCACAGCGACCTTGCATGGGGCGCAGCCC
>NW_010305247.1:0-238 GCF_000700745.2 Antrostomus carolinensis | reverse complement strand
CTTCTCCTCCTGCTCCAGGTTGTCCAGCTGCGGGGTCAAGTAGGCTGGCAGAGCAGAGCCACACTCAGCCCACCCTGCTGGCACTGCAGCAGGGACCCCACCCCAGCCTTGGGGGCCGGTGGGACGGGGATGCTGCAGCCCAGGGCGGGAGGCGACACCCCAAGCCACCCCCAGCTGACCTTTGAGGGTGCTGGAGCTGGGCACTCCGTCCTGCCTGCGGCGGGAGCCGGCTTGCACC
>NW_010305246.1:6646-8222 GCF_000700745.2 Antrostomus carolinensis | reverse complement strand
GGAGCAGGGCTGCAGCGTGCAGGCAGGAACGGGGAGAGAAGAGCTGCTCCAGCATGAGCTGACTCGCTCCTCCACTGCCTCTCCCCACCTTCAGCCTCATCGACCTTCATCTTCTACAGGACACCAAATGATGGAGCATCCCTCTGGCAGCGCTCGCCTGGGGCTGGGGTGGCAGCTCTGCTGCCCTGGTCCAGTGTGGGGACATGGCAGTCACCCCGTACCCCTGCTTACAGGTGCTGGGTACTGCCACAGCTCTGCCCACCACTGTTGGACAGCTTGGCAAGGATGGGGCCAGGGGGCTGCCTGCCACAATGTGTGTCCCTTGGACAGCAAGGAGCTGAAGCTGTGGCTGGGCCCGCTCAGGGGGTGCTGCTGGGAGCAGGAGGAGCCTCTGGACTCCCCTTTTTAGTGTGGGTTTTTCCTTTAGTCTGGTAATTGTTGAGGCAACAAAGTATTAGAACCAGATTTTGAGCTGTTGGTGGTTGTGTCTGTGGCAAACATCCCACATCCTTGTGGAAGGCAAAGCTCAGCCCTTGGCTTGTGTTAGAAGGAGGGTGAGGAGCCCTCGAGCACCTTCTCTCCCCACTCTGCCCCACAAGTGGCACTTTGGCACTTTGCTCCTCGTCTTCTAACTCCCACCCGTGCAGCCATGCGAGGGCCCTGGCCAAGCTTTTGGACCAGATGTGGTTGTTGAAAGGACAGGAGACAAGTTGTGGATGTGGTTCCAGCGCTGTCCCCTGGTCCAGCCTGGCACGAGTGCACGTGGCAGCCCTGCGGTCAGGGGCTTGGATGGGAACCCCAGCAGCCACTCTCTGCTTCCCCTTCCCTCCAGACCTGCCAGAGTGAGCAAGAAAAGCAAATATTTGCAGGATCCTCTCCCAAAAGCACTGCTGGGGTCCCTGGGGAGGGCCCCAACCCCAGGCAGAAAGCCTGACAGGGAAAGCTTTTATTTTCTTTCCATCTTTGTCTTCTCCAGGGCTGGGCTTGATTATTCCTTTCAGCAGCACGAAGCGCTGGGGAGGCTCAGCAGCCAGAGATCCATTTTCTCTGCTCTCGATGCAACATCTCTGTGCACAGGGAAGCAGCTTTTTTCTCCTCCTTCCCATTGTGCTGAGACTTTGTTGTCACAACAGAGAGGGTGGCAGCCACCTCGCTGCTGGGAGGGCAACAGGGGACCCCACAGAGCCACACAGCCCAGCCTCGTGCCAGCCCTCGCCCAGTGCAGTGACGGTGGAGGGTGTCAAAGCCTTTCGCTCGTGGCCATTGAAGAGCAACTAGATATTGCCAGGAAAGAAACCCCAGCTCAGCTCAGGCATCAGCATCACTTTGAGGCACAGGACAGGGTGGGGACCCTCAGCTGCTGCCTCTGCTCCAGCTGTGCTGTCCCTTCTCACTCACCACAAAGCACTGGCTAACGGAGGATGATTTTCTTTCTAGGGAACATGCAAAAATTTGTGTCAAGCAGGTGCAATATGCAAAGACCTCATGTTTAAGTGATCAGAACATAGCGGTGGCACAAGGTATGAAGACTAAACGTGGATTCAAAATGCTTTGCAACTACACAACCAAGAGGGAA
>NW_010305246.1:6265-6530 GCF_000700745.2 Antrostomus carolinensis | reverse complement strand
GAGGAGAGGAAGGAGGAGGAAGAAAAAAAAAGGGAAGGGAAGGGAAGGGAAGGGAGAAAAGAGAAAATAAAAGAAAAATTAAGAGGTGCAGAATTTTAAGAGGATGGGGAAGAATTTGGTGTGGGGTGAAATATCAGGGAAAAGATTAGAAAAGTGAAAAGCAGGAGATGAGAAAAGCCTGAGGGATGAGGCAGATGACCCAGCATAAAGAGAGCTGCCAGCCCATGGACGAGGACTAGCCCAGGGATGAGCCTCACAACTCTTT
>NW_010305246.1:0-6236 GCF_000700745.2 Antrostomus carolinensis | reverse complement strand
CCCCAGCATCCTGGGTCCACATCCCCAACCTGGACCTGCCTCCAGTACCTCGGTGGCACAGGGCAGAGGCGAGAGCATCCTCTCCCCAGCACCAGCGTAGCTGGGCTCACCCAGGGACTGCTGATGCCGAGACGCCCGTGGCTGTGGACAAACGAGGCAGCAGACAGCGGACCCTTGGCGTGAGCAGCGGCTCAGGTCGTGCAGGGCTCTGCTGTTTGTCTGTCTGTGCAGGGATGTTGAGGACACTGGCTGCCTCTGAGGCTGAGAGGGGGGTGATGGCTCCATCAGAGCCACACTTGCTTTCACCAGCCACGGGTTTGATCCTCTCCAGACTGTGCAGGTTAGGAAATTCTTTGAACCGCCCAAGCACCCCTCTGCAAAGACAAACCAGCCAGCAGCCCCTTGCTGCTGAAGGCAGAGGTACAGCTGGGGTTTGGATCACTGGCTTTTATCCACAAAATGAACTCGAGCAATTTCTTAAACTGCAGAACAAAATACTACAGACCATGGGTAATTACGGCAGAGACCTCTGGAGTCCTCCCCAGCACGAGGAGCCCCAGCAAGGCTGTTGATGGCCCCCGCTGCTTCTGATCCTGGCTGGCAAATATTAATTATGTTTTTCTCAAGTTGAGAAATTAACTGCTTTGCAACCCCATCCAATTTGAATACTCTAATTAAGCAGTTTCGGTGCTTTTCTCCTCCGAGGACCTTGCCCCACCAAACACTTTAACCCCTTGGCTCCAGTGCCAGGCTTGTGGAGCAGCCAGCTTCTGAGCTCTGCTGGTTTGGCTGCCTTGGATGACGACGACGGATGCCACATGTTATCCAGGCTGCAGCTTTCTGGGGTGTTGCAAAGACCCTCGCTGGTGCCTGGATTGCCTCCAAGCAGCCAGGTGTTGTTTCCAGGGGAGGTGACAGGCTCTGGCATGGAGGACATGCAGCTTTGCACCGTCAGCCTCCCTTGCCAGGAAGGCTCATGAAGTGTCTTGTAATGAGCTGGCCGTGTTCTCGCTCCGCAGACAGTTTTGTAAGCTTTTTGCAAATGCAGTCTGGGGAGAAGCTCTGCCTGGTTGGCTTTCCTTGTCTGGAAAACCTTTTCCTCCGGCCTCAGGTTGATCTCCAGAAGCATCTCAGCCCATGACTTGCCTCCACCCTTATGAGAGCCACGTGCAGCACAGCTGTCTGGGGACACGTGCCTGACACATGGATGGATTCTCCGGTGACTTTGCCATGTGTGCTCAGCTGTGGTGGGGGAAAAGTGATGGGAGGGTAAGCCGGTGCTGTCAGTGGGTGAGCGAGGCCATGCCATGGAGATGTGCCACCCCACAGCAGTTGGTGACAGTGGCATTGCCCACCTGGGAAATGGAGCTCCCACATGCCATGAGTGGTGCCACGACCCAGTTTTAGTGTGTGCACATCCCATCCCAGCCAGGAGGGGGGATGCTCCATGTTGCCCCAGGGAAGAGGCACCAGTATTTCAGCAGAAACATCCCCACACCACCCAACCAAGGCACCCAGGTCCCGCTGGCAAGGACAGTGCTCAGCTGTCTCGGTGACATGACGTGTCCCAGGGCCGGAGATGAGGCTGCAGAGCGGTTGCAATGGTCTCAGGTCATCGCGCTGGATGGGAGCACAACCTGGCAGCTCCTGCCCGGGGATTCAGCACGCTTTAATGAGATCTGCGCTGGAGGAATTAATGATTCGGGATAATACTTGTCACTTGGCTACAAGCAAATTGTCAAGTGAAAAGTAATTTATTAAAAAGAAGAAAGAAATGTTTTTGCTTATTAAGATCAACATCACACTAAAGGACTTTTTCAATACCCCATTTGGGTTGAATTTTACATTTTCTCTCTCTCTTTCTCTCCAATGGGATTAAAGCAGAGGGATTCACTCTAATTAATTGTTGGCTGCTTCATTTTGCTAGTGCATTTCATGCACAAGTTTGCACATTTCTGTAGTGTTTGAATTGGAAATGCTGCAGGAATATGATAAAAAAAAAAGGAAAACCCCTGGAATCTTAAAACCAAAAGGGAACTCTTCTGTTAGACATCAGTTTAAAATTGCTTTATTTTCACAAACCTTACAAATATATCTTGACAGTGTATTTACTTTCTCCCCTCCTTTCTTTTCATTTGAGGTTTAAAGTAACATGTTTGGTTTATGTGCTCACTGTTGCCTTCTGGCTTTGGAACCTCAAGGAGCTGTATTTTCAACTGTATTTTCTACTACAACGTTGGCTAGAAACTTTAAAATCTGTATGTACATATATTTCTAGAGAGAGGCTATCACATGTGTCAGTGATTTGAAAAGGTCTGAGGACAGCCACGTCCCCTCAGCTTTGCAGAAACCCATGGAAGCTGGTACCCGAGGAGAGCGTGCCGTGCTGGCATCATGTCGTGTGCGTGGAGGACTGGCTGCTTTTTGGGAGCCGTGGAGCTTGCAGCTTGGCATGATACGGTGAGCGATAGCTGGAGATGCTTCCCAAGCACTGTGGGAGGGATTATATTTGCTCAGACCATGAAGGGCAATGAGGAGATAGCTCCGTGGCTGGAGGAAATAGGAAGAGGAGCGACCCGTGAAACCAGCTCGTTTGCTGCACCACCGGTGTCTTCACACGGAGCGGTGACTTGTCGCTGCCCGGAGACTCACTCGCCGGCCCCAGCGCGTGATGCTGATCTTGCAGGCAGGAGATGCAGCGTCAGAGGGGAGAACCAGGAGAGAGGGCTGGTGTGGAGGTGAGGGGCTGCAGGCTGGCAGAGCGTAGCAACAGCATCCTCCCCTGTGGAGCTGCTCATCAGCAACAACCAGCTCCCGGGCCAACCTTTTCTAAATGGTTGGTGATCTGGTACCACGCTTGGGGACCAAAGAGATACTTCTCCTCCCAGAAATCCCAATAACTCCTTCTTGTATCAGTTATAATTCACTGCAGCCTCAATTCTGCCCCAGAATCAGTAATCGCTTTGGAAAATGTCTTTTACCTTTTTTTTAGGTGCCAGCATGCCTCTTGTTGCTGCTGAAGTAATGGATAAAAGTTGATGGATGGCAGAAAATAAGAAATTTCTGAGAAAGGTTCTCAGAATTTGCCTCTGAGTCATCTCTATGTTGGCAGGAAAAGTTGGCGAAGAAGAAAAGTATCTCTGCAGGTTGTACTGCCTGAAACAGCCCCAGAATTAGGAGTCCAGGCCAGGTGAATGCATCCAAACCCCCAAGGCTTATTTCATTGTAATTTGACAGAGATGAAACCGAAAGCTGTTATTATGGTTACACGACTGGTACGACAGGACCTCCTCCAAAGAGCTGCGTGTGAGAGCAGCCCCCAGTGCTCCGGCAGCCGTATGAGGCCCGAGGAGCCGGTCCCTGCCCTGCAGCTTACACACTGAACACCACAAAGCACAATAAGTGGATTAACAAAACCGCTGGAAGAGGCAGAGAAGAAACAACACGAGGTCTTAAGCTGGTTTTGCATGTATTTATGTAAATGATGTGCCCAGCTAGATGGTAACTTAGGTGAAATCCAGGCTATCCTTGCTGCATATCTACCCAGCCGCCTTCGCTCGGCAGCTTGCTGCAGGCTTCCTGGCAGAGAAGAGCCTGGTTTATAGCTCGGGCAGACGCAGTGAGTCACAGCAGCGAGCTGGTCGATAATTACAGCGTGGACAGCAAGCAAGAGGCAGCAGCAGCAGCCAGGCAGCATCCACGCCGTGGCTGGGGCGGGGAGGTGGTACAGTCCCACGCTGGTATCCACAGGAGATGCTCCAGCCTCCGCACTCCCTCCGGAGCTTGGGGATGTTCCTCTGCCTTATCTTTGTGCTGGCTTTGCCTGCCCTCCCTCCTGCCTCCCAGCTGGACACAGCACCAGGCAGGATCCGTCTCTCACATCGGTGAGATGAGGATCACAATTATTCTTGGCCTCTGCTTGTGCCATCTGTCTGTTCCCTGAACATCCCTGCAGGATCTGTGTCTTAGCAGGTTAATTTAATAAGAGCCTGCTTTATTGTGGCTGGCTGCGGGCATGGCATAGAGCAGCTGAGTCCATCGAGCTGCTCTGGCAGCAATCAGATCCTGCCCAGATGCTCATTTGGGAGGTTTGCTTTGCTGAGAGAGGACAAACCCTCCTGGGGCAACATTGAGGGTTGAGCCCTGTGCCTTTCTCCTGGGCAGGAGCCAGGGAAAAAGTAGCAGCAGAGATTAAATCAGACCTTTGTCCGGGGATGTGCTGCACCTCACCGGGATGGAGGTGGTGATAGTGAGGGAGCGGCAGAACGGCAGCATTGGCAAGAGGTGCCCTGCATGGCTGGCTCAGAGCTTGGCCATTTATGGCAGAAGCAGCTATTCCCATCCAGAGTTTCAAAACCTTTCCCATCACCAGCTATTTTTGTGGCTCCAAGAACGTGGCAGCCTAGAAGGCAGTGAAATAGCTGTGCAAACTGTTTAATGGAGAGAACGACTCGCCTTAAGGATAACGGACAGTTGGGTGCACTTTGAGATCAGCCTGTTTTTTTCAGCTGTAGACATGTGAGGCCAGGTATAAAGTGCTGTGAGCCGGGAAATAAATTTCTGGGAATCTAAAGTGATACTGATTATACACCAAGGACCTGGAGAAAAAATAAATAAATAAATAAATAAAAATCCAGGTTTCCAATCCCATGCTCACCCGCTCGGGCTGTCCACTCAGCCCAGGAGTGAGGCACCACTAAGTTAAGTCAAATTGCATCAAAACTTTATTTTTCCTTTGAGTTATTTATTTTACTTTAAGTCAAATTGCACCAAAACGTATTTATTTTTACTTCTGTTTGCTCTGTCACTGTGCTCTTTGCCCCAGTTCCTCTCCCTTAGTCATTCCTCCACCCTTCACAAACATAATGGACCAGCAGTGCCACAAAGACATGCACATAATGAACCTAAGTGACCGTGTAATCTTATTATTGTCACCCTCATCCTCCCTTGCCCCTTTCTCCCTCCCCCACATTTGTCACTGTCGCTGATTGTGTCATGGTTAAAATTAGATGGGAAGCTCCTCTGCGACTGCATCTTTCCTGTATCCTGAGCACCCTGAGTGCATTAGGTACTCTGCAGCTACTCATGATTTATGATCGGGTTCAGGTACGAGGCAGCCTGTTTAATGTGACACCTTTCTACATTTTTGAGCTGATTCACCAGCCACATGAATATCTTCCATCCAGGCACAACTACCTCATGCCAACAATTCACTTGACAAAACAATTGTGGAGGCAATGGCAAAGGAAGGAGAGGGGTTCTTACTTATATGTAATAAAGAAAAGCGACTCAAAGTTGGCGTAACTGATGTAAGATTTGTTCTGGGGGCTAAAATTCCTCACTGAGCTTTCCCCATAATGGACATATTCCCTTTATGGAAAGAAAGTGAATAAAATGCTGCTTTTTACAAAAACAGCCACAAGCAGAGCCACCTCACAGTACCTTATCTGCATCTTTGGATGATGCTCAGCCTCTCTAGGGCCTGCAGGACAGACACAACAGGGACAGACAGCAATCTCAATCAGGTGATGCACAGAGGAAAGGGACAAATCCTGCGTCTCAGGGGTGTCTGTTGAAATTCTGCAGATCTTGAGATGCAGCAGGCTGGAGCCCAGGAACAAATCTGGTTACATTAGAGGGCAGTTTCTCCTGTGGGTGGGAATGCTTCGAGCAAATGATCGAGTCGGGTCTGAAGTGACCGAGGGATTTTCTTTCAGAAAGAAAACAGCTGTTTATTCGGTTTTGTTACTTAACAACGGTGGAGATTCAGTGATGGGGGAAACGCCAGGGATAATTCCAAAAGTGCCCGGGGATGCCTTGGGTGGGGGATGCCTTGGGGGGGGATGCCTTGCGTGGGCAGCCTTCCATCCACCGGAGGCCATCCCGCAGCTTCAGCTCCGGCGCTCGGTCCCCTGCTGACACCTGCTGTCAGCCCGCAGCAGCGGTGAGGCCGCCCCAGCATCCCGCAGCCACCACACGCTGTTGTTGGGAGCTGGTGCCGGCTCTGGGAGGATTTTCACGCCAAGGGCTTCGATGGAGAGAACACGGGAGGAAGGAACCGAACAGATAGCAGATGACAGCCAAGCTGTGAGCTCTGGTGTCTTCAGTGGCAGCCAGGAAGGTGTAGGGACAGAGGACAAAGCTTGGAAGTAGAGAGAATGGCTTTTAGAAGCCACTTTGTCCACAGCACGCTTTCACAGAATCTTTAAGGTTGGAAAGGACCTCTAAGATCATCC
>NW_010305245.1:27068-35886 GCF_000700745.2 Antrostomus carolinensis | reverse complement strand
TGCCGCATTTGCTGGAGGTGACAGCTGGTGACACTGAGTGCTGTTGTGCTGGAAACCCTCTGGGATGTCCTCTGTAGGACATCAGTCAGGCAGCAAAGAAAGCCCAAGTGCAGAGAACGTGGCTTGGGGTTGGGGTTTTTTGGAGGGGTTGTTTTGGTTGGGTTTGTTTGTTGGGTTTTTTGGTTTTGTTTTTTAATCCTACCCTATAAGAAAACAAGACATGCAAAACATTTATCTGTAAAACACTTCTACCTGGAAAATTGCTCTGGAAAGAATTGTAGCAGCTGCTGGTTTTTTTTCCAAACAAAGATTTGGTTTGTTTTCCCCCAGCCAAGTTAAACTCAGACCTGACAGCTGGAGACCCCTCCATAGCTAAGACTTGGCTTAGAGCCATGAGGAAGCCAACCCAGTAACACTGCAGGAAACAGAGAGAGTTGGGGCTGTTCAGCCTGGAAAAGAGAAGCTTAGGGGAGATCTTATAGCGGCCTCCCAATACCTGAAGGGGCTACAAGAAAGCTGAGGAGGGACTTTTTATAAGGGCAGGTAGTGATAGAACAAGGGGAAATGGCTTCAAACCAAAAGAGGGCAGGTTTAGAGTAGATATTAGGAAGAAATTGTTTACTGTGAGGGTGGTCAGACACTGGAACAGGTGACCCAGAGAAGCTGTGGCTGCTCCTCCCTGGAAGCGTTTAAGGCCAGGTTGGATGAGGCTTTGAGCAACCTGGTCTAGTGGAAGGTGTCCATGCTGCTGGCATTGGAACTAGATGAGCTTTAAGGTCCCTTCCAACCCAAACCAGTCTGTGATTCTATGATACCTCTTGCATTGAGTTCTCACCATTGGCTTATAAACCTATTTTCTATAAATTCCTAAGAGCTGTGGTTTAGAAAAAGTTCCACGTGATGGTGTTTGTCCCCCTTTGTATTGACACACTGTAATATGAGCAAGTATATCTCAATGAATATCCCTTATTAATAGACATGTGTTTCTATATATTAAAGCCCTATATATTGTTCTGCTTTCCTCTGCCCATTGGCTTTATGGCTTCCAGGTAATTGCAGATGTGTTATGCCCCTGCTCCCGCAATGTCCATAGAGAAATTTTCAGACTCTTCTCACTATCGAGTTGCTGCTTGAGCCACCGAATTTTAAGACTTGTCTCAGATCTTTGTTAGACAAAGTGGGGTCGTTCATTTAAAGACCTTCTAAATGATCGACAGTTCTGCAAAACAAAGAGCTCTTGGTAGAGGGGAGGATGGGGGAAAATGAGGGCACTAAATACAAGAGTTGGAGTCAGGTGGTAATCAGATCCATATGCTCATTTGGGAGCTGAGGGTTTGGATGAGGGGGGGGGAAGAGGAAATCCCTAAGAATAGATGTGGTACTAATTGAACAGACAGTGTATACAGGCAGAGACAATGTGTGGCAGAAGAACCGTAGGCCAAAAAGGAAGCAGCAGGCTGAAGGTGAACTAGGCAGTCAGTCTGTCCTTTCATGCTAGTTTATAAAATTAAAATAGAAATATCAGAGCCTTTGTAGTTGTAAACAGGCACTCGGGGATCTGCATGTTTTCTTCATCTTCTTATGGTGCCTCTGTTGTTTCCATCCATTTCGACCTTGTTCCCCAACAGACTAGCAACTAGCACATGCAAAGGAGGAAAGGTAGATTGTTGAGAAACTGGTATCGCATACTTTTGAATTGCATCTTCTTGTAGTCCTGTCAGACAATAGGCCTTGATTTTGAGGTAGACCATAAGATGGTCTTACAGTTTCCTCTCCCCAACCTGCCTGACAGAAAAGGACCTGGGGGCATTGTTTGACAGCTGGCTGAATGTGAGCCAGCAGTGTGCTCAGGTGCCCAAAAAGGCCAGGAGCAACCTGGCTTGATTCAGAAACAGTGTTTCCAGCGGGACTAGGGCAGTCCCCCTGTATCCAGCAGGACTAGGGCAGTCCCCCTGTACTCAGCACTGGTGAGGCCGCACCTCGAATATTGCGTTCAGTTTTGGGCCCCTCAGTACAAGAAAGACATTGAGGTGCTGGAGTGTGTCAAAAGGAGAGCAACGGAGCTGGTAAAGGGTCCGGAGCACGAGTCTTATGTGCGGCTGAGGGAACTGGGGTTTAGTATAGAGAAAAGGAGGCTGAGAGGGAGACCTTCTCGCTCTCGACCACTACGTGAAAGGAAGTTGTAGTGAGGTGAGTCTTGGTCTTATCTCCCAAGTAACAAGCGATAGAACAAGAGGAAATGGCTTCAGGTTGCACCAGGGGAGGTTTAGATTGGATATTATGAAGAATTTCTTCACTGAAAAGGTTGTCAAGCATTGGAAACAGGCTGGCCAGGGAAGTGGGTGAGTTCCCCAAACATTGGACCAGCCTACCCAGGGAAATGGTTGAGGTACCATCCCTGGAGGTATTTAAAAGACGTGTAGCTGTGGTGCTTAGGGACGTGTTTTAGTGGTGGTTTATGGTTGGACTCAGTGATCTTAAAGGTCTTTTCCAACCAAAACAATTCTGTGATTCTATCCACAAGAGCTAAGGAGTGATTTATGAAGTGGGCATGATAAGACGTGTGCACTACAGAGGTGGTAAGTAAATACATTCTGAGTTTTTGCTTGTTAAGGGAGAAGCCACTCAGGCACACATATACCATCCTAGGAGTCGCACACGCACCACCCAAGTCTTTCCGGCTAGGACTGGAGTCCCTTTGCAGTGGGTGACTCCAGTGAGCTGATAGGTACTCCTTTGGCCTTCTTTCACACACATATTCTCACTCTTGAGTGCTTCTCTTTTCCTCAGATTTGGCTTGAGGTTTCCTGTAGCAGTGTCTCAGGTATTGAATCTTCTTAAAAAAAACCAAAAAAAAACCCCAACCAACCAAACAAAAAACCCAAAACCAAACCGCAATTATTCAGATGGTACATGGGAAAACAGCTCGAGCTGGGTGTCTCCAGAAAGGGACCCTGAACAAAAAAATCCCTGGGCTATTATACCTTTATAATCTATGCACCTGCCCCTGTGTGCTCTTCACCCACCTTTCATGCGCTTTTTGGTCCAGTGGTGATTTCTGGTCTGGGATCTTCTAACACCTTATTGGATTCCTTTTCTGTCTCCAGGCAGGCCGTTAACTATTCTTATCTTGTTGAGTTGCAGCTGCTGCTGACAGTTGTAACCTCCTTATCTTCTGGTTTGTGCTTCTTGTACGCTTGCTTGCTGGCAGAGCATGGGAAGCTGAACAGTGCTAGACTTAGGATAAGCACTACTTAGCAACAACTAAAACATCAGTGTGTTATCAACATTATTCTCATACTGAATCCAAAACACAGCACTGTACCAGCTACTAGGAAGAAAATTAACTCTATCCCAGCCAAAAGCATATCTAGGTGAAAGCTCACAGCTTGCAGCCTAAGGCTCCAGCAAACTTAGTTATTCATGCTAAGCAAGTTAGCTACTAATGCTAATAAGCAAGGCTATTAATCCTAACAATTCTTAACATGCCTCTCTGCAAAGGTACTAACAAAATACTAGCTTTCTATGCCTTTTGGCTGTTTGCAGAGCCAACTAATAGCTTGATCTGTAAAAGGCCTCATGAAAGCAAGCACCTAACAGGCCGGTAGGATGTAGTTTTCATTTTGCAGCTGAAGTTTGCAATTCATAGCTGAAAAGACAGAGAATGCACCACTTCCCTTTTTAGCTGTTTATTGCTCAACTCCTTGATCTGTTTATCTGGTTGGTGAAAAGCAATGACATACATCTTGCACCTGGCTTGTAGATTGTGGCCTGCATTTCTCACCTCCTAAGAGACTACCGAACAAGTCTGCTTTTCCTTTTAACTGCCTTCACCTTAGCCCAAAATGTCTTGGCTCAAGCAGCCTTGTTCACTGTTTGCCCTTGCATAAATTCAGTTGTCATGACATCACAAACGTTACCTCTTTGCTCCATGGCAATGGCTGAACTTTGCTGAGGGAAGAGAAAACAAATCTTGAACTCTGGAGGGAGACTATGAGAGCAGGAAAAGTGCACAGGGAGCCAAATACTTACACAGTCCAGCCTTAAGAGTGGAATTGGTAACTTTTTGCATTGTGTTTTTTTACTTATGTGTTTCCATATACCACTACCCAGTTGGTCTTCTGACTTGCTAGCCTTCTCCGTGCCCACTGGAGCATAATGACTGAACATCCTGCTTAAACTGAGTGATGGAACAGCTTATATTGCTTATTGCTCTCAACAGGGATTGCACCTTAATCCGTGGCAGGGTACTACCTCAGATGATTGGCATGGAACAGTACCCTAGAAAGATGAGTAGTTTACACTAGATTGGTGTCAACAGTAGTGTTCAATTGTGTACAGCCCAAAGCACTGGATACTTTTAGACACTAGGCATCAAGCCACAAACCATTATCAACTACAGCTGATGCTAAACCAAAGGTTTCTAGAGGCTGTGGCTACTCTATCAGCGGTTGATACCATTTAACTGTTTAGCTAGACTGAAGGCCAAAAAGTTAAAAATATGTTTCCTGTGCTGGTACTGCAATTGTTCTTCACTCATTGTTTGCTTGGTTGTTTTTTTTTTTTTTTCTCTTTTGATTTAGGTTAGATTACAGTTTAGACCCAAAAGCTTGTTTGACCCTGACAGCTTCAGTACAGAGGCAAAGAAAGGATTGTTGTTTTTGAATGTGAAGAAGCAAACTTTCATCCATTTGCCTGGAAGTCTGTTGTTTTGGGAATGGCAAGAAATCTACCCACAGCTTTCTTCATCTAGGTTTGGCTCAACACCCATAAAAGAAGTGAAAAATTGTCTCCTCAATGGAAGACAACAGTGAACCTGAGCAGAGCTCCTGGGCTCATCTACCTGATGTCTGTCTGAGGCATGTCTTCCATTGGTTAGATGACAGGGACAGATCTCGGGCTGCCTTGGTCTGTAAAAAATGGAGTTGGGCCATGTACTCAGGATCCCTCTGGAGAAGCAGAACCATCACATTCTATGGCCGACCATCAAGGACACGCACATTGGAGTTTCAAAGTGCACTGTGGTACGTCAAGAAATTTGGCAAGTATTTGGAGCACCTTGAGATCAATTTATCAAATCCTTACAATACAGCCTTTACCCAAAAATTTCAAGTGACTATGAAAGGTCTTCTTTCACACCTGGGTAAGTGTAACAGCCGCCTAGTATCCTTCAGCATCAACTACCTGGAATTAGACCGCTCGATCTGGAAAAATGTGGTCAGGGCTCAGTTTATCAAGAACTTAGCTACCTTCCTGAAAAGAATGAGCAAACAGCTTGATTATCTCAATTTAAAAGGAGCAAGAGTAACCTTGGAAGAAGGCTGTGAGCTTCTGAGTTCTCTGAGCTGCTTGACAAATAAAAGCTTTATATCTGAAATCAATATTGAGGATTTCTTCAGTCTCCAACTTCCTGTCTACAGCAGCACTTTGTTCCACCAAACTATGTCCAAGTTCCACAGCCTGGTCATCCTGACTTTCAATTATAACTGCATCTCTAATGAACTGCTGGACATCCTGCAGGAGCACAGCGCTCATTCCCTGTGCGCTTTGAATATCAAATGTCATATCCATGACCCTCATGGGCAAGTGGTCTGGGGAATGTCATGGGCAAACTTAGCCAAGAGAGCTCCAAAACTGAATGTGAACTTCTTCTTTGAAAGAGTTATGAAGCATGATCACCTAGCCAGGATCCTGCTAGTGGAGATCCCAGTCAGGAGCATCAGTCTCCGAAGCTGCTATTTCAGTGACCCAGACTGGATAATGAGACCTACCCTCACCAACCTTCTCCCAGCCTACTGGCATGTTCTGCAGGTAAGAGAAACGATAATGATAGCTTACTGTGGTATCACAAAGCTAAGCAAAGTAATCATATAGGTCTCCTGCATAACAGCAGAATTTCAGTAGGAATTTCTGACTGCTTCAGTTTTATGTTCAGAGGGTAATTTTCTTAAGTGAGCTGTTCAGTGTTCCACCTGTAGTCTAGTTCAGGTAATTGTCCTTGTCCAGTTACAATCCCCATTATGCTAATCTCTGCTGTCAGGCTGATGTCAGGTTACCTTCACAAAAAGCTAAAACCCAAAATATTGGTGGTTGTAACGTCATCTGTGAGCAAAAAAGAACCTTTCAGACAGGAAAACATTTTTGTAAGAAAACTTTAGGCTTATTCTGATTAGACACCTTCACGTTTAGTGACTGATAACTTTCTTATCCTTTCAGATTCTTCTGAACCCCATCATTTTGCAGGGAAATCTGCATAGGAGGAAAATAGTTTGTGCACCTTGTTTGCTTACAGAGCTGTAACCTGCATCAGCCTACACTGATGGTTTTGCTCCATTTTGGCAATTCACAAATGTCTTACAGCACATGTAAATTAACTGGTGCCCGTGTCAAAGCATTTTGCTGTCATCAGGATGTGTCACCAAAGGTGTGCATCGGCTGACCCCATGTAAATGAGCATCAGGTCTTTGCATGCCTGAGGGAAGCACACAGCCTTATACCTGACGGTTGCTGATAGCTTTCTTTAAATTCTGTTGCATTGCAGAGTTTCCAATAAACACCAGAGATCTGTAAAGATTTCTAGAAATTTTCTTTGGATCTAGTCTCGCATCTTGGATAATTTCCAATATGTCAAATAAGATCATAGCATGAGCTCTGGGTGCAGCACCTTCTAATGGTAATAGAAGTTGTCTGTCCCTTAGGATGGTATGTAATGCACAAGGGACCCCCCCTGTCTTAAGAGTGGAGATTAGTGTGGCATATGCTGTTGTCATAATACAAAACTGATTCTGTGCTAATGTAAAGGTACAAAATTGATCTGCTGACAGTTACTTCTGTTGTTAAAATTGTTTCTTGAATTCTAGTTACTGTGCTTACAAGCTCTGTTCAGTAGTACTAAGAGTGTTCATTCTTTTTCAAGAAATTAACGCTTGAATTAAACAATGGCCATGAGCTGCTGGATGATGAGCTGCTACAGCTCATCTTATCATGCAAGAAGTTGTTATTTCTGAAAGTCTGGGCATTTCTAAGTGTCGCCTTTATGGAAAGACTGCTACAAAACCGTGCGGAAAGGAAATGCATTTTGACTACCATAAAGGTAAGACTTTATGCTTCAAAGCTCCCATTCCGTCTCCAATACCCAGAGAAAGATGAGGGCCCCATGCCCAGTGAAAGGTCACTTACAGAAATGTTAACATAACTACTTTCCCTATATTATGTTTTACCATTATAACGAGCCTGAGAACCACTCACAGGAATGGGGCTTTCCAACCTACTTAGCCATACACAGAATACTATAGAAGTTTAATAACAAGCCCCAACAATTCCACAGTCCTTCATAGACTGGGGTTCCCTCTGTCACCTCTAGTTCAACGTAGGGATTTTCAGTCACCTCCCAGGCCTAGTGCTTCCATTTATGCTTCCATTCAGGCATGTGGGTTCAGTCCCTCTAAACTGCAAAAAGATATAAAAACACCTCACTCTTTAGGGATGCTGTGTTGAACCGGGGACAAGACCACGTAGCTGGTGTAAGCCATGCTGTCATGCTGCTTTGTGTGCTAGATTCCGAATTCAGGAGATTGTCCCAGATCTATGCATATCACAGAGATGCATCAGTTCTGGGGGTAAAAGGAACTTTACTCTTCCCAAAAATTCTTTAGCAGGAGATGATGTTTTTAGGTGAAAACAGAGTAAAAACTCAAGATTTTACTCGAAGTCAAGGAATTTGGCTTCTCTAGATTCCTCATTAGTCATGGAGGCTTCTTGTTGTCATGAGCCTTAATGGGCTGAGCCTGCTCCACGTATTTGAGACATGACTGTCATTCATGCATACAGGTCAGAATTTACACAGCCCGACAAGAGACCAGTGAGGAAGATCGGCTGTTGTGCGATATTTACAGGAAGTTCAAATACCTGATTGACTCAGAGCTTAATTATTTTGTCATCACCTACCCAATGGTGTAGAGGAGAGAGGGAGAGAGAGAACACCCAGTGACATCTGCAAGCAACAAACAGATCCTTTGGAGGGCATTAGTAAGGGATTTGAATCTTGATAGCAGTGCCTCTGAAAGGGAGATACCATTACAGCAAGAGAGCGGCAAGGGACAATTCTACACTCCATGCATTAAAACATTGGTCCTGGGAACCAGCCTCCTATGTCTCCAGCATCATTTATTCTTGCCCTTGGTTTGTTTTTCCTCGCCAGAAGCAAAAGAAGCAGTGAGCCCTTTTCCACCCTTACAAGCATCTCTAGTAAAAATAAGGTCCTCCTCTTTTTTTCAGCACTTCTCTTTGTAGAGCTTCAAACACCTTACCAATGAAGCCCGTTTTGTTGTTTCCATTTTACAAATGGGGAAACTGAGACATGGGGTGAGGAAGTGATGAGCCTAGAGTCAGCCTCGGCTTGATCTTTACTCAGATGCAGACAAATATACTGTCCAGTCTATCACCAGTCCCTGCCTCCTGTTAAGTTTGATATACACCTTGTGCCTGGTTCTTAACAGCAGATGTGAAGAACAAAACCTACCATGGCTGGTCCTGAGAGTCACCCCTCCCACTTGCCCAGCTTTCCAGCAAGTGACTTAAGAGGAGACTCCTGCTATAGCTTCCACAGCTTCTAGACATTTCAATGGCAAAAGATACCATTGGTTGCACATGAGATAAATAACATGGAAGAAGGGACATTTCTTCTTATTCTGGAATTTTATTACCACATGGGAGATTTCATCAGGTGTTCTAGAGCACAGATGGCTGTGGAACAGATAGCTGTTAAGTACCAGGTCTGTTTTCATTACCTTGCACAACTAGAACCAGGACAACATTG
>NW_010305245.1:20049-27028 GCF_000700745.2 Antrostomus carolinensis | reverse complement strand
GCTGGCTCTTTGGAGCACACACAATCTCCTAGTATGATGGCTTCAGAAGTTGTTAATGTAAACAGACTCTCTCATTTGCATGCAGAGCACTTCATCAATGTACAGTGTATTCTCCTTGAGCTGGATCTCCTCCTCCAAGGAAAGCTGTCGGCAGCTCAGACCTTTCAGCTCTGTCTCAGCCTGTGCCAGTGCATCCTTTAATCTAACAGGGAAAATACAGACAGACATTAATTGACAACACATGGATTTTTTTTTTTTTTTTCGTATGGCGTAAGAATTCTGAGCAGAAAAAAAAGATGGAAGGGAATTCACAGAGAGACAATGCCCATGCAGCTTCCCTTAGTGTCCTGCCCTTAAGGGAAAAGCAATTCCCAGCCTTTCAAGGAGAACAGCTGGGACCCAACATTACTTTGACTCATTAAATTAACCCACTAATCTATACCAGGTTTTCCCCTCCTGCATCTTTTCCACTTGCCTTTGAGTATTTTTTGTAATCTCTTGAACTTCACTACTCAGCCTGTGTTGCACTGTGTCATAACACAATTCCATATTGGGGCGATGGTTTCTTGCTTCCAAGCAGGTTTGAGCCACTTTAACAGGTCCTTCTTTATCAGCGATTGCTTTCTTTAAGGCTGCAATGTTCTTCTCCTGTGAGGCAGTCTCCTCCATCACCTTAACAAATCCAACACAAGGAAGTGCTGCACAGTTTCTTACAGTGGGTGAAATCATAAACCTATTTTTTTAATATAGTAATAACAATCACAGTTTCTGAGTGAAACTGGAGATTTACGCTCAGCAATTAATTTTTAACATTAAGGCTCAGTTTTCATGTATAAAATTTTGAGCACATTGACTCTGATTTTATGAGTTATTAGGCTCTTATATCACAATTGTGAAAATTCCGTGTAACTAAAAATTCACAAAGGAAATCCTGACTTTACTGATGTCTACAGCAACACATCGCGTGAGTTACTCCAGAAATTCACCTCTGTAAGGGTGCACACAGAGCTGAGAAAACAAAAATCTAAGATGAATGTGTCTGGTTTTGTTTGTTTGTTTGTTTGTTTTGGGGGCAGGCGGGTGGGTGGGAAATGTGGCAGGGTTTGCCAATATTATAAAAGTAAAATTCTTAAAGCAAAGTAGCTCAAGCCACTGGATTGAGAAAACTAGTAGATAATTCAAGCCCATTGTTTCCACTTTTTTGGTGACTGTCCCTTACCACTTACCATTGCAAGGAGTGTCTCTAGCTTGTGCTTGGCATCCTTGACTTCCTTCACCCTATTTCTAAATGCGACATTCACCATCTCATATTGCTTGCGCATGTCATTTGCTGTCTGTGAGAGGATGCCATCAATCAGCGCCCTCAGTGCCAAAGAATTGTTTCTCTGCTTGTCAGCCTTTTCAATGTTTATATTTGAGAAATCTAGCCAGTCTTCAGGGCTAACAAAACTGAAACAGATTCAAAATAACAGGTCATCGGTGGGCAGCATGAGGCTCTCTGACTTCATAAGTCTGCAATTACTCCACAAAACTGAGAACAAAGCAGTCCTGTTAACTGCACGTCCCAATGAGTGCCAGTTGTGCTGGGAATTCTACAGATACAAAATAAAGACCCCCTCTGTGGCAAACTTTTCAGAAGGAAGTAGACCCACAGTAGAATGGAAACCAATTTGCTAAAGTCACAGAGCAACTTTGTTACAACTTTCCCTGATAAAGGATTAAGTTGTTGTGGGGGAAACACAGATAATACCAGTATTCTTAGAACACCTTTTGTTAATTAAGCTGTTATTACTAATATAATTCAGCTGTTACTATTAGTAGCAAGCAACTATTCACACAAAATATTAACTGTTTCTCTCAGATGGTTCACCACCTATAAGACAGTCACTTACAGTACTTAGTTGGAGTAGTTGGGAAGCCAACCCCCAGCTGCATCCCCAGAATTTAAGGGTCATACTTGTGTACCAGTGGCTTGCAGGCAGGTGTTTGGAAAGTTCCTCAGAGGCTTCCGTGTTTCATTGGGTGGACATATAAAGCTGTAATTGTCATTTGCATATAGCAGCCAACACTGTCCTGGGTGTGGTCTGAGTTATACAATCTGTTGTTGGTGCACACTAACAAGAGCTGTCAGTCTCTTGGGTGTTCCAAGTTTGTCAGTTCTCTCAGAGCCAACAGTGTCCTTGGGAAACTGTCTCACACACACTGCTTTCTCAGTGTGCTTCCCCTTTTCAGCCTGTTTTTCTGTGGTAGCTATTGCTCCATCTAAATCATTAAAACTAACAAACCCACACAGAAGGGGTGTATTTGACAGGTTAATGACTGAGTCAGAAACTGACTCGACACACCTCATGTGTCCCAGTCCAGTGTTCTCCCCACCAGGACACCCCGAGAGAGGAGAGGAAGTTAGATTGGTAAATCTACTACGGGTTTAAGCAATATGTGAAATTTTTCCTTAGCTAACTAGAGCCTTGAAAACTTTCAGTAAACTGCAGTCCACAGGGAACATGATTATCGTGGCTTATTACACAGATACTAAAGTGATGGACAGAAGTATAAAAAACACTCAAACAACAGATGATGGACATATAGTCTGTTTTACACAAAATGACTTTAACCTTGCTATTACGGAACGGCTTATACTATCTGTATAATTATCATATGTAAATTGAACTAAATAACCACTTACTTTCCTTCTCTTTTCACTGCATTATCGGTGTATCTGATATCAGGAGTGTTGGTTGTCAAGCTAGCACAATAATTATCAATCATCAAAGCTGCGAACTTGTCCTTCAGATCCAGTTCCAGGTTATATTTTGCTGAACGGTTTAGTCTAGGAGGAGAAACAACCGAACTCTAAGCCAAAGTGTAGGCACTCACAAGGGCCCCTAACATGCATGCATATATGCATTAAGTAATACAGATGCTGTTATGGAATTCTTCATGTATGACCTGTTAGTTGCAAAGTCTCAAAATCTAGAGCATGAATCTGCCTCCATATAAATTGATGGTACAACTCCCTTTGGAATTAAAGGCACAGGACTGGATCATGAGAAGACCAAGGATCACATGCAAGTACTTTGAGTTCTAACAAACAGAACTTCTCATCATTATTGATCAAATGGGATAAATTAAGACTGACCTCTTGTAACTGTTTAGCACTGAAGATAACTTTGGACCTGTGCTCAGCCTAACCCTACAACTTCTCAGAATTATGGTCATCCTACTTTTCAGCTAATTGGTGTTCAGTTACGCTCTATGCCTTTGCACCTGATTTGCTCATTGGTTTGTTCCAGTGTATGTCCAAGCAAAGCAATAACCCCCTGGAGGACTTCAGCTTCCTTCACCAGTTCCTGTTCCACTTCATCATGCACCAAGTCAATCCCAGCTCGCTCCTGCCTAAACAAAAAGAGGAAAAGCCATCAGCCACATTGTTCAAATACCTGCAGCTAACAGAAGATTATGAAGTCCAGCTTTCCAAATGGAAGGCTTTTCCTTCTCACACAGGAAATTTTTCCTTTATGGCCTTGGTTCCCTAGTGTTACAACACCTAAATCAGACTCTTACTCCACTGCAAAGAGAGGCAAGCCCTTAGTTTGCAGTCTTTTAAATTATTTGTTAAAGGTTCATTACGTAGATTTTTTTTTTTTCTGTTCCTGAATGCTTTTCATCTGAATCATCTCACCTGTTCAGGAGACACTTTTGGGCAATAACAAGTGGCTCTTTGCAGCTCTCCAAAGATCTCTCCAGCCTAGTTTTGAAAGTCAACAGTACCTCTGTCTCATTAACAAGTTGTTCAAGTTTGTCATCTAATTCTTGCTTCCAGAATTTCATTTCTTCCTGTCTCTGTTCTGCAGAATGAAAATAGCAAACAGATATTAATACAAGCCCATCTGATAAGCCACAGCACAGCGGGTCACATCTTAGATATGGCTAAAAACAGACTTATTCCATAGTGGTGTGCACATAGTGCTGTAAGTTGATGTGTGGAGACAGTTTGGCAGCCCTGTGTCAGGAGGTTTGGTTGGAATAGCTTTCTGTGTGTTTTGGAGAAGTAAGTTATAAAATAAAGAATTTGCCTCAAAATGTTTTAAAAAATATTTTTAATTTTTCCATGAGATCAGAGAGCATGGCATTCACACATATTTCTAAGTCCATCTTAAACATATAGCTCAAATAACTTATCTTGACACTTGCAGAACAAATGGGATTACCTATTCTCTTGTTGACATCACTTCGGGTTTTCTGAGTTGTCTTTTCTATTTCATCCAGCAGCCTCTGACTCTCAGCTATCGTGCGCTCTGACCTGGATTTCTGAGACTCTGTACTGGCACACTGCATCTTGTTTGCCATGTCCCATTCTGCGGGATGATACTTGGGTGGAGCTTGCAACAGTCTGGCCATTGTTTTTTGGAAAGTTTCTGGATATAACAGGTCAGTTCTTGGAATGTGGAACCTGAAAACAGGAATAGCATTATCTTTGGTTTCAGAAGCAAGAAGGGGAGAAGATAGGTCCACGAGAGTGAAAATAATTCTTGCCCCTTTTACCTGCAAAATGACACAGGCATGAAAATAAGACTTCTTGCTCAAGGCTCCTCAAGACTTTACTGAGGTGTAAGGGGAGACGATAGTCTGGAGTGGGAGAATGAAGAAACAGAAGAATTTGGGAAAGGAGGCTAGGAGGAGAGAGGCTAAGAGGCTTGAAAGTGGAACTGAGAGGAAAAGATGGGCTGTCTGCAATAAGTGGGAGAAGAGAAGGGAAAGAAAAGGAGACCTGTGAGGAAGGACAGAATTACTAAATGGACGATCGGAGAAAACTGAGAAAAAGTGAACAAATATAAAATATAGTCTCCGAGAGGTTGAAGAAGTAAACACCTTTTAAGAATATGGCTGGAGAGGTGCATGAACTCTAGGTTGTAAAAAAGAACTGTAATGGTCATTAGGAGGAAAAAAAGAAAAAAAAAAAGATAAAACAGGACCTGGAAAGCTGAAGGAGGAAATACTGTGCATACTGGGAACACTGGTTTAGTGTAGGGTGAAACCAATGCACAAAATATATGCAAAGTCACAGCAGTTTGATTATCAATTTTCCTATTCTTGCATTATTCTCATCTAGTGTTCCTGAGAAAACTCCTCACCCCAAATGCACACAGCTGCTCCTCAGCAACACACAGTTTTGCCCACACTCCAGCCCAGGTACCCCTAAAACAATCCTCCCCCCCACCTTCTCCCTCCCACACCTCTTGGCTGATGCTGCTCCTAACCTGGACCGCTCCCAAGGTCAAACCCTGGCTAAGTGCCACGTCTTCAGTTCACCTCCACTGAGGGAGGGGGAGAAGGGTTTTGCTACCAATTGTCTTCTGGCCTCAGTCTCCACAGCAGCAGCCCCTAGTTTCTTTTATAAAATGTTGGACTAAATATTCCAGGAGGTGGCCGAGAACAGCATGGAAGGTAAACAAACCGGTTGCTATGGGAACATGAACGGCCTCTAGCCACCTTCCACAGAGGTGGAAGAAGCCCAGCACATCGTGGTGCTTCTTTTTACCCATTCCCAGTTAAGATCTGTCTAGAAATAAAAACATATTCTTTGCACATTAATTTAGGTAGTTCCCACAGCTTTGGACAGTATTTTGTGATTATTTATTGCAGAAATGCATAAAGCTTGTGAAAGCAAATGAAAGGCTTCTTAAGTACCTAGCTATCTAAAATGTCAGTCATAAACAGTATGATCCATCTTGTGGCAACTATATTCTTTCCTGGGACAAAACAGATGGGGAGCCAGAGAGAAGAAATGAAGGAGACAAAAGAGCATTACATCAGATGGTACAGTTATGCCCCCTCTGTATAGCCCTGATGTAGTTTAGATCAGAACAGGATTTCTCAGAGTTCCCACAAGGTTCAAAGAGATTGCAGAGTGAAAAAGCAGCAAGTAGCATTGGTCAAAAGAAGCTGAGCTGGTCCAAGACAGAAAAGTGGGAAGCAACTGCAATTGTTGGCCGCAAATACAGTGCAGTGACAGCTAGAAAGCTACTAATGATTTTTAATTTCAAACAGTAGCTAAATTCTCTCAGTGATCATTAAAACTGGTATCTACAGTGCCTCTTATGCCAGCTGCCGTGTAAACAGAAATCTGCACATACGCCAGAGGAGCAAAAAAAAACGGGTTTCAGCTGAAGAAAAAAATGCAGGTATTTCAGAGTTAGACAAAGAAAAATACACGCTTCAGAAGACAGGGTTGACAGAATATGTGTGAGGCTGCTTATTAGTAGTCTTCCACAAAATTGTATTATCTGTACTCTCAGTAACATTCCAAGGCTTTTAGAAATATAAAACAATTAAAGAGGGATGACAAAATGATTCATAATAAACTGAAATGCTGAGATATCTGAATGGCAGCTGAGAACAATGAATGTCTTACCTTTCTGAAAACGTGCTCAGTCACTTTAAAAGCTGATAAATCCCCGAGTGATGGCCTTCCAAAACGTTACTGTCAGACCCGGCTGACTTTATGCAGTTCTGTTGTGAAAACCCAGCATCTGATGCTGTCCTGACCCAACTTGTGAGCAACACCATCATAAAGCCATTCATTGTAGTAACCAACCCTGAATCTGTTCATTGCTAGCTTACCATAAAAGTCTATTTCCTTTTAAACTGTTAATACAAAATTTACAACTGATCCTTCAGTATGAGTTATATGACATAAGAAAGTTTTATTTTTACCTCTCAGATGTTTTCCAGGGGTTAAATCATTGTAGACTTCCCGAGGCTGACACCAGCGCGCTGTTCGTCAAATGACAAGAGGAAAAATCAACTCAGCAATTTGGACAGTTTAGGAGGAATGAAAATTAAAAGGTTTGTTAATTCCTGAAAACCTCGAGCAATTTACAAGGGAAATGAAATGACCCCGAGGCAGACGGGGCTCCCCCGCCTCCCGTAGCGACCCCGCCTTGCCCCGGGGCCCCTCGCGCGAGCAGCACAACGC
>NW_010305245.1:0-19942 GCF_000700745.2 Antrostomus carolinensis | reverse complement strand
GCCGGGTCGCTTCCCCTGCCGGTGGCACCGCCATCGCCTCCGCACACAACCTGTGAAAGCAGCTACAGCTGGCTGAACACGCAGTTGGGTGGTGGATTAGATGGCCTGTAAAGGTCCTGTCCAACCCAAACTGTTCTGTGATTCGGTTTTAACTCCACTGAGGCTTTATCTGGACATAGAGCTATTTTAGCATAACCAAAAGTGGCTTTTAAATGCACCTGACATAAGGCAATGCCAACTTTTTTATTTTATTTTATTTTGGGCACTTTAGAGCTATCTCTGTAAGCCAGGCCAGGTTTAAATTGATGACACAGGCTGAAACATGCAGGCTAGTTTTATACCTAATTAGAGGTACCCAAGACTTTGCACTGGTTTGAGCATATGTTTAGATTAAATACTTTATTGGAAATGTCACATAAAGGCAGAAACAAGGAAAGGCATCCATCCGGTTACTGTACTTTCAAGGAAGAGGACATCCCTGCTGTGGGAAGCTATATGCAAACATAATTTTTAAAAGTAGCTGATGTCTCTGCTGAGATTATTTTGAAAATCTTTCACAGAACAAATTGATCTAGCCTTTAAAAGGAGGATCAAGTTGCCAATACAACAACTTAGATAGTGCTGAATTTTAGATACAGAGCAGAAACATTAGAAAAGTCATGGAACAGTCCATCTGTGTAAAATGTTTCCTATGCCAACTCAATATATTGTTCTCTTTATCACTCATGCCTAACACATTTACTGTCATATATACACACACATACTCTGCGTTTTTTTTTTTCTTAACTAAAAATACTAAAAAATCCTACAGGGGGCATACATTACACACTTTAATTTCAATTTAATCATATAATCTAGTAGTCAGGGTTATTCATATATATCAGATGCACTTAATACACTTTACTGTCTAAAACTTCCTTTATATACTTATTTGCTACTAGGCCTAAATTGGCCAAGCACTCATATCACACATAAAAATCATCCATGACCTGAGACTGTGAAGGAATCTGATGTATAAAGCCAGTATTGCTCCTCTTATAGCCACGACGGAACTTTGCTCTGCCAGTAAATGAAAAGTATTCTGCTGTAAGAATGTAAATGTGTCTTGCGTGTGTTAGTTGTGAACAGATTTCTCATCGTGTTTACTCTAATCATTTTGCCAAAACACACGCGGTTATCCTTGCAGTGCATTCGGTGGAGCGACAGATGCACACTTACTCCTCAGAATTATGGTCATTCAAGACAAAGTAAAAAACTGAAGACAATGGCAGTCATATGACAAATAGGCACAGCCCACCCAACCTCTGTCCACTAACATTAAAGCTGTGAGACTAGCAATACCAAGAATCCTGCTAGTTGGATAAGTATCTTTCAGATACTTACATTAAGGTCTTTCAAACTGTTTCCACGGCATCACAGCAACAGCCTAGCTACAGTTCAAACGGAACTTCAGCCATTAACTTATACTTTACTCTTGCACACTGCTGGTGTGGTTTTTTATGTCTGTTTGGTTTCTGCTAACAAAGCGGTTACCTCATTCATGGTTTCTTAAGTAAACTTCACTAGAAAGGAAGGCTGAACTAAAATCCTATTCCAAATGCCACTGAACTTCTGTACTTTTAAAAACTGATATTCAGAGCACAGACCACCATGACTAGAACAAAAATCTTCTATGCACAAGCTCTGGTTTCTTTTCACTGATTTTACTTTGTTATCTGTCACTTCATTCTAAAGAGAAGCAGTAACACTGAAGTGTGTTTGATATATTTTATTATAAATGGTCAATACAGAACCGAAATAATCTTTATAAATATATAGAAAAAGCACAAATGCAGGTTAAAAAAACCCCCAACATTCTCTAGCATAAGTAGAGGGCTGATGGCTTTCAGTTTTTACTTTCTATGAGTCTGTTCTTAGGGAAGAAATAATTTTTAAAAGGCTTCTTTTTTTTTTAAGTATGCTTTTTTAGTGGTTTTATTTTTAACACTGACTGTGAAAACAAAGCTCTGTTGATTCATCAAATCATCAAAGAGAAAACCAGAATGAGTGACACGTGACCTTTTTGTCCAGTAAATCTGGAATAATGCCACTGTATTGTGGTTTTAACACTAATTTAACTGAAAATGTAAACTAGTCCAAGGCATTTCAAAACTCCCACATCTTTCAGACTTTTTTGGCATGTTGCCCATCCACCTCAGAGTCAGCACAAGGACTGAGCGAGTTGTGAAGACTTCATTCCTGTCCACACTGGAGAGTTGCTCTCCCCACAGTCCAGGTCAAAGTGCACTACAGTCTTGCTTCTATTATAACTGTTCAGATGATTTTGTACTTTGCTAACTCCCCACTGTCCTGTAATTCTAAATCATGCAAACACACAGAACAGCCCCAGCTGTTGCTGTTCTTCATGATAAATAAATTAATCCAGGACTGTCAGTACTGGCTTTAGCAAGCCTCTAAGCAAATAACTTTAGACTTGACCATTATAGACAAATGCTGTTGCAGCTAAGTTCTCTTTCTGCTTTAAGAGAACAGAACAATGCCTGTTTGATGTGTGTGTGTTTATGCATGCTCATATGCTGGAGTGGAGGGCTAGGGCTGGAGGAGAGGCAATATTGCCCTAGTGTTTGAGTACTCTATGTTATCTGCTAAACAGAATTTTCCTTATCCATCTGCTATTTCTTTTGTGCTATGCTCAATAGAGAAGTGGAATTGAAGGTGCTATCTTCTGGAGTTTTACTTGCATTTTAAGAAGGAACACCTTCATAGCAGTTACCTGTCACTGCATAAAACTGTGTTCCCAGCCTAACAGAGATAGGAGCAGCAAATTAGCTTCCTGTGATCTTTAAACACAAGAATATTAAAAATCCAACCTACTACTAGCACCAAAATGACAGTATGTGCCTTTCCCTATGGTTTTTTTTTTATTTTTCAAACATACTTCTGTATTACTGACATGCTAATGTGATCAACGCTTTGGGGCACTGCTCAGCAACACTTTAGTCAGCTAGCCACGCAGTTGAAGTAAGCAAAGGGACAGTAAAAAGCAAGAAATAACGCTGTGTTCCATTTGCAAAATGTCACTTTCCATTAGCATGCTGTACTTGACCCTTCTGGCTGGAGAGGTGTTGATGGTTTTATTCAAAGTGTCGTAGATGATTGTATAGAGACTGAACATAGGTGAAGACACACATGGGATCTGGCTTGAGACCCATCACCATCATATCATCCACTTCTATCAGACGATCACAGTGAGCCATTTTCCTGTAGTAACAGTAAAACAGATAGATTTAACTCTTGTTTTGCTTTAAGGCCTGTAACTACTACCAAGATTAATTTGCTGCTCTGATTTGAACATTACTGAGGCATTTAAGAAATCCTGAGGTTTATCAGCAACATTTAATTTCACAATGAAATGGTCAGGCTCATGTTAGAGATTGTTAATTTTTGTGACCATGGAACATTCTTGTTCTTTCCCTCTTTTCCTCTATACTGAGATCTGATCCAAAGCCCTGTAGGTTTGGTTGGGGTTTTTTTTGTTTGTTTGTCTGTTTTTTTTCCAGACTGCCATTCACATCCCTCATATCTGTAGCATGTAGCCCAATGTCACTTTCCTCTGCCCGAGTCTCAGTAAGCAGGGTCGTGCATCATTGAGTTTTTTTGATTATACAGAAAGTGCCAAAAGAATGGGAAAACATAAGAAGGGGCGAGATGTGCCAATGAAGGCCCATGTGGCTGTGGACTGTCTGTTCTCCACCACACCTGTATCTTCATGGTGTGAATGACTTGTACAACAATCGCAGATGATCAGGTTGGAGAGCCAGAAGCTTGACTGAGATCTGGACCAGCAGAAAGGAACAGATCTGCTGAGGCCTAGGATGAAAAAATCACAAGGGCAGGAAGCAATCTGATCAGCAGAGCTCGTGCTGGGGTGAACAGCAGTAACTGAGAGAAAAGACTTTTCTGGCAGTAGAAGAGAACAGTTTGTTTAAAGGCAATCACAGCTATGAAATAGTAATTTTTGTAGATACATATTACCTCATGTGCCTTACTGTTGCGTGCACGTTGTTTTCTGTCTCCCCTGTACTTACTGTTACACATTAACTGAGACAGAAAAACACTGAAACTTTCCTTTGAGAGTTGTAGATCTTTTTACTTTAGAGATCAACCACCTAAAAGTGTCACAGAATCTCTTTCAACTCACTGACAAGCAACAGATTTTTTAATATATACATACACAGGTGCATCTATAAAAACCTTGTAATTCCCAAGTCAATTCCTTTGCTAGGGGCTGTAATAAGGAGATCCAACATTATGCTAAGAATCTTCAATGCTCTTCTCTAAAATGGCAAATCCATGTCTGTAAGCTATTGCTTTAATTAAAAAAAACAACAAAAAACAAACACCAAAACAAACAAACACCAAACAAAAAAGCAGCACACTCTGAAAGAACCCCAGAGCTTCAGTGTGGTGGTATCGACATTTGAAACTGTATCAGAAGCTGCAGGAAGCTTTAGCCATGTATTCTCACATCCTGTTAGTGTTCGGAAAGAGCGTACCAAATCCACATAAAGTGTTCTTAACTCTTACACAACTCCAACAAATCAGCAGTAAGAATCATGTTGATACTGGGTTAAAAAAGTTACTATTTCAGGCTGACAAGTTTACACTCATGCTGACTTAAACAAGTTCTTATTTAATTGCCTGGTATACTGCATCGAAAAGGATCAGGACAGTGTGATTGAGGACATTAGCTCTGTCTGTTTTACAAAAATGCAATTACCAGGTTGAGACATAGAGAAGCTCTCAGCCTTGACCTAACTCTACTTACACCGAATTCAACCTTCATTCTTGTTCAACCAAAGCAACATACAGACAGACATAAACCCTCTCACAAAACCCAATTCCAAAAGTTAATCTACTTGCCCCCTGCTGTTCAGGGGTCATATTTTTCCCAGAGGCTGGATGGATGTATTAACATGCTTCAAATTCAAATCAGGTATCAAGTAGGTTAGATGGGATAAGAAACTACAAGTTGTATGTCCAGTTGCTATGGACTGTCAGTAAACATTGGATGCCTTGTGCTCTATGAACTCAAATTTTGTGAAACTATCACAATCAATCATAAAAACAAAATCTGAGTTCATAGAGCATAACTCGTGGCTGATTTCTTTAGCGTGTCAGTGCTAAGGCTGGTAAGAATCACAGAGGTGAGAAAGGAGAATTCAAGTACTGCCTGAAGAAAGACCTGAACATAGGACTCCACTGAATTATCCCCCGTGCCTGGTAAAACCACCTCTGATTTTAGACGGCCAAGTCTCCTGTTCTCTGCATTGTCTATGCAGAGCTTTATTTAATCTTTTTTGGCATGACAGGTAAGCTAGTGATATACGATCTACAAGCAGAATGATGAAACTCTTCACTACTGCCCAGCCACATTACACATGAACTGGAAGCACTTCACAGAGATCTAATGTGATACTCACTCAGCCATGGTGAAGGCCAGCTCAAAGTTCTGCTTGCGATTAGTTGGGTCAAGCTTATTATAATCAAAAGCTTCAGGAAAGAAAGAATGCACAAGAGCACAGAATGCCATCCCATCATTCCAGCTTGAGGAGAAGTTCTGGAGATCAATGTGCTGTCATGATGAAAAAACCACGCATGTTAATGCAGCACAGGGGAACAGGGAAGAGCAGCTGCTTTTAGCTACACTAATGTTACCTCATAGAAATTAGCCCACTAACACCATGTGATTCAACTTCAACCATATACCACAAATTCACTTGACGAATACCAGCAGAGAGTACTTTGGTCTGCTGTGTAGCAAAAGGACTATAGTCTCCATGTACTGGCAAAATGTTATTCAGATCTTGCCATATATAATGAGAATGCAAAAATCACAGCCTGCAACTAAGACAAAAAAAGGGTGAGTGTATACTCAAGTCTATATCCATAAGCAGAAAAATGTAGGCTTTCAGAAAAACACTAATGCATTGCTTTGACAGACATACAGAATCTCACTCATGCAATCACTGACTGTCTTGAAGTGCTGCCCACGCAAACCATGATGTTTGCATTATCTGCACAAAATGGTGAACTTGCATAAGTTAAGTCATTGTCTAGCATGTTTTACATTCACTTTTTGAGTATGCTTTTTTGGCAAATTCTCCTGAAAAAGAGCTGAAAGTGCTAGCATGTCTTCACCTTGTATCCTATGGTTTTTGAGCGACACCAGTCTAGCAGAATTTGTTTAATGCTGCTAGCACTGGCAACCCCAAAACTCTGCGACCTCTTCAGCTTAGCTCTGGATTCTCCTTTTCCTCTGGAAAATTAACAGAGATAAGATTAAATTACATTCTAGAAAAACTTAAACCTACTTGTCAGCAACATCTATGCAACCTTGCTCAGGACAACTCCTGTCCAGGTGATATCTGAGAAACACATTGCTGAAACTTCAACTTGTTTGTCCTGCAAGAAAAACTAATTTTCATGTCACTAAGGCCAGGATTCCAAGCCCCGTTCTATTTAAATCATACCCCTGTCATGGTGCTTAAAGAACAGTCCACGCTTTTGGTCCTTAATGAATGGCAACAGAAAGTTGCCAGTCTCTTATAAGGATAGACAAGGCAGCTTTCACAGCACGCTTTCCTGATAAAAGGCACCTGCTTCTTCAGCTGAAGAACTCCAAAGCCAGAGGAACCTGTAGCCGTGAATTTCCAGGGCTGCGACTGTGAAGTTAGTGAAGCTATATGTGATGTCATATTGTCCCTTAGCTCAAAATCCTACATTGAGAGTCCTCCCACCCAGCTATTCTCTGCTGGTAATAATTGATAAATTAGTTTCCCATTAAAAAACCCATTCTGGAGACAAGGGGCGTGACGTACTTTCCACCATCATGTTCAAATTTCTCGAAAAGTGCTTTCCTGGCCTGTGCTCCTGTAGTCCGTGGGAGCGTCTGAGACCGCACCAGTTCTCGCCTCCTTTCAACTCGGCGATGTACAGTGGGAGGAGAGGAGTAAGAGCTGGGGGTCACATCACAGTAACTGTCAGTGGCACTACAGAAACAACATGAAAAGTATGTGGTTAAACAAAAACACAACTCTCTGCAGTACCAGGAGTCAGCATAGAGGTCCAGCTGTTACCTCCCAAAAAAGCCTCCAAGAGGACCTGAATGAGTCAAAAGCAATTTAAGTAAAAGTCAAAGTTTTACTGACAGACAACAGCAGTTACATCTAGAAGACTCTGTTACTTTTACAAATGAGACATTGCTGGATAAGTCACAAATGCTTTAAAGCACTGAGTAGAACAACAATTAAACACCTTTAAGAAAAAAGAACAGCAAAAAAAAAAAAAAAGTTGTGAGGAGCACTAAATCCCTTTAGTTTTCAGCTTTGAGGTTCCAGGAGGGTAAACTACATTTTAAAAATAGAACTTAAACAGTAATTCAGGAAGTACTTTTGAAATTTTTACTTATAGTACACAGAATTCTGAGCTTGTGTCAGTGTTGCTTCACTGACTGCAAGCTGGTAATTTGTTCAGGAAATATAGGATTATAGTGTAATTCGTTTCTATTTGAGCCATAGACCACTTCATCAGCATTAATGAAGTAAGCCACACATCATTTGGAAATGCTTCCCATGACAGAGGTGGCGGAACGGAGGCAAAGAGCAATGACATCAGTGTCATACATTAATTTCTGGTACAGATGGAGGTCAGATCTGACAGCAAGTTCTCTAGGGTGCTCAGTGTATCATGATTCAAATATTGAAGTGCTATGTTGGAACTAACTCAGAAGAAATGTAATGCCAAATACGGGGTAATTTTCAAGACAGATGCAAGCCCAATTTGAGAGATTTAAATTGGCTGCCTTCCCATTTTTCTGATGGATATTTTGCATGCTGAGGATGCCTAGATATGCCAGTAGTAATTGTGATACCATGTAATCCTATACTAAGCAACTGCAACTTCAAGTTAATCAAGAACGTGTAGTAGTCCTCAGCGAGGCATTTATGTACAAACTAAACTCCAGGCTAGCCAAACTAAGGATGTTTGACAGCAGTGATACTTTGGTTTCCAAAAATGAGCTCAAATACAAATTTCAGAGCTGAGTATTTTTAAAAGTGTTTTCAAAGGGTCTGACAACTTTCCCCTCCTAACAAAAATCCACCGCTGGCAAGTAAAACTGACAGTTTTGACTGCAACAACTGATGTTGACTACAACAATGCTGAAATCCACAATTAGGTCTGCTTTTAAACTGTTCTACAAAGATTTTTACGCCTTCCCATCTCTGTTCCACTTATCCCTCAGGAAAGCTCACAACAGGCTTAAAATACAGCACCTGGGACTCAGCTGTTCTCCAAGCCAGCAGAACACCTGTCCCTTGAGACTATACTGACCACAGTGGCCTAACAAAAAGTCAAGAAAAGTGCGTACCTTTCACCAGTTTTGGTTCCACTACTTGTCCCATAGCTCACAGTTGAGACAGACTTAGTGACAGAAGTTGTATTCTCTGTATAAGAGCAGGAAAAAAAAGATGCATCAGGGCAGAAACTTCTTTTATCCCCTCTCCTCATACATTTTCAAACAATTTCCTGATAAGACAGCCACGTATTGATTTTTACTCACCATAGTGAAAAGCTGCAGGCTTCTGTCTAACTTTCAGTATGACCTAACAAGCCGAGGAGGGATTTTCCCCAAGGGTACAATCCCTCTGCAAAATTGTTGCACTGCAGCGAGGATGGGGTAAACATATCAGAAAGGGCTGCGAGAGGATGCCTTTGATAAAACTGCATGGAAGGCTGGATCACTTCAGGCCCTTGTGCAGACCTCAGAGGAGGGCGCACTGCCATGGACATTTCAGTGAAAGGAAGAAATGGTGCTACAGCTCAGCTTGCAACAGTCATTCTGGCAGACATAAGGAGCCATAAACTTCCTGGGAAGTCTGCCATTATTAAGAGCATAGTTTAAATTACCTAATTTCCACCAGGAAATGTTTTAGTTTGCAAAGCAGAACGGACTCCAAAGGTTGCAAAGTTGGCTTAAAACCAACTCTGCATCTTCCTTCCCTGACCCCTGAGGTTCTCCCTTTTGTGCTTTGCCTCTTAAGAGCCCAGATCTGGACTTCAGCTCTGCTCTGTAAACGCAGAACAATGGAGTGGCTTGCCCAGTTTTAACACACTAAAGCCAGAACTTGTTGTGTAAGCCAGCCACTCATTTACTGAAGGCTCCTTTGATACACAAAGAAGAAAGACTGGCATCTTAGAAGCAATCCAACCTGATCACTGTCCAAATTACTCTCTGAAAATGCTGAACTCTCTCCACTGCTTATAGAAGGGATCTAGATCAACTAGACTTCTCACGTAAAACATCCTGGGGTAAATGCCAGCATACAGATGTGACAAATTTGTGACCTCAAACAATTGACAGATATTTCTATAAATCTCAGAGGTTTTAAGCTGAGGAGGAGTGTGATCTCTATTCTGGATGAGCTACACCTTTGCTAAACTGACACTTGAGACCATTGTGAAATGCCAGTACATCGTGTAGACAGTAACAGCTTGGTGACATCAATCAGAAGTACTTTTGGATAAAGCTCAACTCATCTATTTCGACTGAAATTGAAAATTCTTAAGTTATTTTGTCCTTTGACTTATTCATATATGAAGACTACTTACTGCTATTCTGTTCAAAGGAATTTGCTTCAACATCCATAGGGGGAACTCACCACTTTCCAGCTGCCATCATCTTGCCTTCAGTCACAGTTTTCACTTGATTAACTGAAATCTTCACCTCTCGAACTGTCTGTTCTACCACACTTTTCTGGCACCTGTTGTTTCCACTGCAGTGACTGCCTAACAGTACACATGTACACCACTGTCCAAATAAGGACAAGTACCCCTTGCTTTGAACCGACTGAGAATTGCATGCAGTGGAGCAAGTTTCTGTGATTTGGATCTGCATGCAGTCTCATTAGCAATTTTAATATTATCATGTACCTATTAATTGGAACTACGTGCTCGTATCTGAATTCCCCAGGCATGGAGCACGGAATCCCTCTCAATTTGTGTTGCATAAAGACACACTGATAGGAACACTCACCTCCAGTGGCACATGAACCCATTGTTCTCACTGTACTTGAATTCCAGGCCTTCACTGAAACAGTAGGAAAAAAAAAGACAAAAGAAGGCTTTGCTACATTCTTAGCTTTAATAAGATAAAAGTTGAAAGATAATCAGCAAATAATCTCTATCTCTTGCTAGCAATTCCATCTGGTCTCTCTCTGTAATTTCTGACCTATATATATACAGTCTGATCTGTAAATGTCACTATCCCTAAATGTATATGAAATACAGCTCAAAGATTAACGACTTCAATATGAATGAAATGAGCTTTTATTTTTTTTTTAAACTCAATTTAGATGTAAGATTCTGAAATCACACTGACTTGTGTATATGTGCCAGTCTGCTGTCAAGTCATTCCTCACTCCAAATGACTGTTGAACCCATTAACCAATTATCTGCCTAACTTCTCAAGGGGTCTCAGGTCTCAAAGCACTAAAAACTCCTGCAAATTTCACTAAAATAGCTGGCCGTGTTGAAGAGATACTTACTCAGAAACTCTGCTAGAAGATAGGCTGAACTATGAACTCAACTATATTGGGCAGCAAAATTCTCAGATTTGACATTATAGCCTAAAGCTCTACCTAGGACCCAGGACCCACAATATTCTAAATCAGAGTGTCCTGCCATAGGATATGTAGCCATAGAAGGGAGGTTTCATAATTAGCACTAGGTTACAGGACAGTCCCCGTAGCACCAGTTTCTCGAAGTAAAGAAATGGGACACAGCTTCAGCAAACAAATTATTTTTGTCTCTTTTACCTGACTGATCAGAAGTTTTCACTGTCATTGCATTTTTGCTCTTGCTCTGTCCCAGCAAGCCAGCAGACGCATTAGTTGTTCCTGTTGAACAGATGGTCTCTCCTGAAAACTTCTCTGATATCCTGGTTACTGCAGTAACGGGAAGGTGGGGCATCTGTAAGGTGACTGCAGGGGCATGGGCTTCAGGGGAAGAGTCTGATGTGTGAAAAGAGGTCAGTTCATGGGAGACTTTTACTTGACCTAGTGAACAAAAAGAAAAGGAGAGAGGAAGTAAATTTATTTGCAGATTTGTAACGAAGTTACAAACCACTTTCCATGCAACAACTTTATTTTACAAGTCACTGGAATTATTCCACCTAGTTCTGCCTGTAGGACACTATATCATTTAGCACGCTGCAGAAACAACCCTAGTGTAAGTGATCCTTGCAGCGATCATAGCTGTCCTACATGAATCTCAGCAAGAACAACTTCTTCAGATCATTAATCCACTAGCATCTGTATTTGGTAAGCTCCTCCTCTTCTATGTGCAGCCCCCACCCCCAATCTCCTGCTGTCAGCTAGGAGTCGGCATTTTTGTTCTTTTCATGGTTTTTATGAAATGCTGTCTGCCTCAGTTTTCTCTAAAATGGAGATAGTAAGTTCTTCCTCCACTGAAGGATGATGGAAGCGGACAAGTAATCTGCAAAATGTTTTGGGATGCAAGGCTACAATGGCACCCAGAATAGCAGGCCTTATTATTACTAGTTACCTAAGATAATGTGACAGTAATAGTCTCTAATTTATGAAACACCGTGGTGCATGCTTAACAATAAAGTTTAAAAGTTGAACTCCTAATTAGGAAATAAAGTTAAATGTTATCAGTGCCACAGATTCTAATGCTTCCAACATGTGAAAGCTGCTCTATGGCTACCAGGATCAGGTATTTTACAAGCAGCACTACTTCATTTCATGCCCTGTTCCTACCTGATGAAGACTGATGCCCATTTTCAACCACAGAAGAACTAAAAACTCTTCTAAACTCAGGTTTGTGGTGGTCATCCAGGTCTACACTCTGTCAGAACAGACAACAGACACAACAGCCAAATTTCAGCAAAAGTTAGAATATCCAGAAACACCTACCAGAAACAGATCTCCTTTGTGCTAGTGACCACAATGCAAGAAGGGAATAATTATCTGACCCCAAGAGACAAACCTGCAAACTGAGCACTGGCAACGCAGGACACGTATCAATCTTTACATACTTGTCCTCAGAAACCCCATGCATCTAGTAGGGGTGTTGCACTTTTGTTAGATAATGTTATCCCCATCCGCTGTGAAGGTGATAAACACATGACTCTGCACAATAGTGGAGAGAATTACTGAGATTGCATAAAACACTTAATGCTCTACAGTTTTTTTCCTCTTTGCTGAAGAAAAAAAAAATCACATTCTGATAACGTACTGTAAAAGCATTACATAAAGTAAGTGTGATCCTAGAACATTACAGCTGCACTATAATCTGCAACTTCTATAAGGACAGTTTTTTCTGGGAAAAGCACAATTTTTCCCATACTTTTTGTCAATATTATTGCAGAAAAATCAGCCAAAAATATTTTTTTGTGGATTTTTTTTTTGTTGGTTCATGTGTATGTGTGTAGGCATACAAAAAATCATGACGAACTATGTGATTTTTGGTTGCAGGAACTAAAGTAAGAAGAAACTGCCTCACAGACATGTGATTACTTCAGTTAAAAAAAAATGAGTGTCCAAGAAGCAGGATATACAAGCAGTAGAGTGAAATTCCTCAACTAAAGTCCATGAAAAAATTTTAACTTATTATAGACAGATAGGTAACTACCAGATTGGCCCAAAATATTATGAATAAATAAAGAAAAAATCTGTAATGTGCCCTTATAACATAATCCTTAAACAAAATGCTTATAAACTCAATCCAAACTAGTTTTGCTTTGTTTTTTTTAAAGACAGACAGAAAGACTGAAGATAGATACTGAAGAAGATTTTTATACTTCAGGTAAGTATAAAACCAACAGAATATAATAGAAAAGGAAAGAGGCAGAGTGTATACGTGTAATAACTTTGTCTCTACTTTTCGTACACAGGAAATACAGAGCAAACTTGTAGTTTGATTTTACTTATTTATTCCATAGCTTCATCACAAATTATTAGAATAATTTACTTGTAGTGGAAAAATATATCCCATGTAAAATACAGAAACCATATGATCAATTCAAGATAAATCATCAAAAATAGCTTCTTAGAATTTGTTGTTTACCACACATCTGTTTACACTCATCCAAACCTAATTAAGAATACCAGACAACTATGTTAATGCCCCCTGGAGATTTTTTAATCTTGTTAGATACTGCAGAGTGCACAAACATCCATTACTTGAGATTCCAGAACTTTCATTACCTCAAGTACAAATCCCAGTCAACTCCTGGTAACTATGATCTGAGATCTTGATAATGATTTGTTAACTAGTATTAGATTACAACGAGGTAGCCTAAACACACTTTTGTCATAGAGTATACAGTTATCATCTTAGATTCTGATTCTCCTAGATATTTAAGTGTCAATCTCCAACTGATTTCAATGGAACAGAGGTGTACGTAGCAGCATTTGAGCTACACACCTACACTACTACAGTCGAGGAAAATCCCTCTCTTGACTTTAAGGTTGGGCCCTACATTCTCAGATCATAATCGGTATCCAGCCTTTTCAAGACTACAGCATAATTTGGAGAAATCATGGAAGTGTGGTAAAATCCCCTTAACCTGACTTCAAGATGAGGACCTACTACCTTGTAAGCAAGTGTCTTACAAAGACACATTACAATAAAACACAGAAAGGAATGGCAGGAAGACACTGAGATACTGTGAACTGTCTTTAAGGCTCAGCTTGGATGGTGTATTTTACTATATTGGGTTGTTTACTGTTTTTTAACCTAGGGTCAGATTCCTGTGTCAATTTTTTCTGTGCTAAGTGAGGAAAAGAGATAGGATTATATGATTTTCAAACAAAACAATACAAAGATCAGAAGAGGACTGGAGACTTCCTGAAAACGTGGAAGAAAATATGACTTTTGAAGGTTTTTCAGCCAGGAGCTTTCATTTAATTTTCTTGCCTGGTTTCTAAGTCAATGATCTTCCTGGGGTTATATATGCACTTACGTGCTCTGCTAGATAAAAGCACAGAGGTTACATGATGAGCCAAGATATTCCTTAATCTGTTTATCACAGAATGTTGGGGATTGGAAGGGACCTGGAAAGATCATCCAGTCCAACCCCCTGCCAGAGCAGGAACCTAAATGAGATCACACAGAAAGGTGTCCAGGCGGGTTCTGAATGTCTCCAGAGAAGGAGACTCCACAACTCATGCAACAAATGCATGAGAAGTTGCTTTTTTAAAAAAACAACCAAACAAAAACCCCCACAAAAAAAACCCCAAAAGACAACATCAAGAACTACTTAAACATACAACCATGCACAACACCATGTTTTAGCACAATACTGCTTATAGCCCCATTAACAAGGCTGATAGGTTTCCCCTGATGCCCAATGAAGGCTTCAGGTGCACCTAAGACAGCTGGGAGTTAGAATGTCCATTCCACAACTCGGTTAGCCTGCCTTAAGGCATGCTGCAAGTTCTACAAATCAAATCCATCATGAAGTTCAGTATATCAATCTGAACAAGGAGAACTTTTGCTTCTTTTAAATTTTCTTCTATCTTTCTTATTTGAAAAGAAAGGAAAATAAACTAGATTAGGTAAATTGGAATGTTCAGAACTTCTCACTCTTTTCCAGCATCTAAAACTTTCTTACAAGCAAAACCACTCCAGTTCAGCTATCTAGGCTCCACTGATTTTTGTGGGATCTCTCCCATTTTGAGGATTCATTACAGACAGGTTTTCAGAAGAGCTCACATCCAACAAAGCTGCACTCTCTAGATAGTTACTCAGCTTAGGCCCAAAAGGAGCGATGAGTTCTTTTGCAAAGCTAGTCTGCATACTTTTTTCACAATACATCACCAGAACAACTTCTTAAACATAAAATTTGTTATGTATTTGTCTCCTGATAATAAAAAAGATTTATAATTTTTATACCATCTGCTATCCCCACAGAGAATAATTCCATACATACATAGTCTGACTTACTGCCGCTAAATTGGATCTGTGTCATTGTATCCAGATCTTTTAATTTGTTAAAATAAAATTATTTTGCAACTTTTGTATTTGTCAAGAAGTAGGTACAATGCATGAATAAATCCAGTTATCACTAGCTGCCAGGATTAACTTGAGAAAAGTACACCAGATATTATTATATAAACCACACAGAATCAGGGGTTCAGAACTTCTATTGCTGTATTCAGTGTAACTGAGATCCTAGTAAACAATTACTGTCCATATCCAGAACTGAAATAAAAAACACAGCTAGCACAGCTCCCTAGAATGTAGCTATTAGAACTGTTTAGCCATTGGTGTTGGCCATTATGATGTGAATGTGTCAAATGCCTGCGTAGACCGTAAACATGAATCTACTTTATAAGCTGTGGGGGCAGGGCCGAGCAAAACAGTCAAATGAAGTGGTCATTTCAACTGGCTTCCTAATGCAGTGACATTAATTGCATTAATTTATTTTATGCAAACTTGATTACCACATTTTGGCTAACAGTGCTGGGGAAGAAACTGACAGCAGGCTGGAGGATGGGAAAAAGCAATGTGCTGATAAAACACTGAGAAGGTCTGGGATCAGATTCTACTGTGCATTTAGAAGTGTCAGGTTTAAGTACTTTAAAATCCAGTTTGTGTGGAGATGCCAAGCTTCTGACAAATTCAAGTGTGTAACAATACTTCCTCTGTCAATGCTGGCTACATGGATTATAAATAGCAGAGGGACAGGTACCTGTATCTATGCTTAATAACGAGAAGTACTCATTTGTACAACTCATGTAACAACAAGGTGATGAGGAACTGGTGAAGCTGAAGAAAATAAAGTTACCGCTAATGTGCTGCGTACCTTACTCAGGCTTGCTCTTAGAACTAATCTCTCTGTAGCTCAGAAGTCTCCATGTAATGTAGGGTGATAATACTTTCCACAGTTGTAGGGCTGCTGGAATTCCTCCAGGAATTTAGACCTTGGAGTTCCATAACTGGAAGCTCCTATAAAACAGGCAAATATCATAACCCAGTAGTGAAAATCCCATGCATTCAGAAAAATTAAGCACCAGATCATGAGATTAGAAAGAAAATAAATATTTTTTTTGTTTCCTCTCTGAACCTCTAAGGTGCACATCAGTTACATCTTGAAGCTTTTCCCTGCAAGAAGGTCAAACTGTAGAAGAATGACAAACAAATGAGATTCCTCTCTCTCAAATGAGAGACTTCAGTCATCCAAAGTCGTTTATAAAAGCACCAATTATCAAAAAGGTAATGATAAAAATCACTGGATCTACAAATGCTGTTTATCTCCGAGAGGTACCTCCTCTCTCATTACACATACCAGAATAAATCGGTGCCTCACTGTGGCAAACAGCAAAACCACCACTGACTTCCACAAGGCAAGATCTGACACTCTGTTCCTTGCATATAGAGATCATTGATACATCAGAAATGGGGAATGATGAAATGTGTGAAGAAATGCAAATGAAGCTGCTAGAATGCCAACAAGGACTACACCACATTTACCCCTTAATTCTTCTACCAGAAAGCCACTGTCTATTGGATAACACAAGTATTCTCTACCTGTAACTGATGCCACAGCTTGAAGAAAAAGCCTTGAATGCCATAAGCATTTTAGGAAAGCTTTTGCACATGGAGTAATCACTGAAGAAAAACAGTAGAAGCACTTTTCACAGAACCTTTTTTGAAGCAAGGCTGGATAAAAATGGACAGCAGGGAACAATTCTACCTTGGCAGCCTCAGCAGGTTCCCAGAGCTATGTCACTGTGAATTAAAACAAACAGAACCAAACACCAGCAACAAAAATAATCTAGATAAAGATCAATGCAACCTTGGAATGACAACATTCCAAAAGGACACTTGCAAGAAGTGTAAGAGAAAAATACAAAGGAAATGGAACTACTTCCTTTATCAAAGGACTTCCTTTATCAAATATAAGAGTTGAGATGGTTTAGAACCATAGTATGTAATTCCAGGTGACTGCTGGATCACTTAAGTCTCCCTCCCTGTATACCCCAGGTCCTTATGTCTCATGCAGTTACTCCCATGCTAACTGTTGTGTGCCATCCAGTCACCACAGAGATACCAATGGGTAGGATTTGTTTAGATCTTCCCAGATGTCATAGCCAGCTATCAGTCTCTCTGCTGCTCTGACCACTGCAGGCAGGTTCTCTGCAGTGGTTTGTCCAGTATAACAGTGGCTTGACAGTATAAAACCTGAACACTCTTAACAGTATTTTTAGTCCTCCCTGTTCACAAAGGCATCAGGTTCAACCACAAACCCTATGGAAAGATCATATGTGACAAAGCTCCTGCAAAAATATAAGATCTGATCAACAAAAAAGGTCAAAATTCTTCCTTTCTAACAATCACAGGCAGGTAGGAGGGACCTCAGTGACTGCAAAGGATGACAAAGAGCAACAAACTGCACAGTGAGGGATAAATCCTCAGTAGTGCAGCTATGGCTCCAGAATCCTGCTTTAAAATTAATTCTTCAAATATACTCTATTTTACACCTTTGCAAAAGCAGCTCTCAGATTTTGGCCTGGTTAGAGATCCAAATTGAAGTTTGGCATCAAAATACCAGAAAGACTCACCTCCAAATCATAATGGCTAATGGCCATTTAAAATTCCACCTAATTCAGGACTTAGACTGTTGTATACCAGATTTCAAGGACAGCATAGCAGAGATTGCATGAAGGTTAGAATTAAAAGGAGATTTGCGTCCTTACTGCTGAACTACGTTTGGAACTCCCTGGCTTAACTTTTTTGAATCAAATTACCTTGAAAAACAATCCAGCAACATTAGAAAATAATGTTTCACACACTGAAGATGCTCAGAATCTCCAGTATCCCATCTGCAAAAGATAGTCTTAATTCATATTCCAAGTATTTTGGTAGAAAATTTGAAGGCAAGCAGAATTCAGCCTTTTGTTGGGATAAACTACGCATCAACCACACAGTAAAAAGAAACTCAACCAATAAATCTTTTCAGTAGCTAAAGAGCACATCTTGATTTGCTACTATTTCCAGGTCACTATTATTTGCTCCTTGTATCTCATAGTTACAGAAGTCTTTACCAAGGCTAGAAGTGTCACCAATTTTATCACAGGTACTCATTTATCAGAAAACATATACTGTGTCATTTATGGCACTCTATTTCAAGTGTTTTGGTCACATAATCAGAAATTGCAAGCAACCGAGGGAACACTTTCTTCATTACAGAGAATCTAGGTGACTGGCACAGCGACCAAGGCTCGCTCTTCAGCCATTTGAGCACAGCCACATCAGAGCCTTACCCAGAAAATCATGTTTTCATTGGATGTATTTGGTGTGTGTAGCTCTGGCTGCATCTTCCGTGGTTCTGAGTACTGAAATTCCTTCTCGGTCAGCTATGCTAACTTGGGAAGTTGTCCAGCCTTCTGGGGAAAATTGCTGGGAGGGCACTGAAGAACTATCAGTACTTAAGTGATCTTCCCTGAACTCTCAAAGCAAAGAAGGAAGGTTCCAATCCAAACAAAAGCTCGTTCTGTGCTTTAACGCAGACTGATACCCAAAGCTGGATATTGCCATAACCTCAATGCAAGACTTTTCACTGAGTGCAAAGTATACACTACAGTGTAAGCAGTGGTGATGGAGCAGGTGAGATGGTGTGAGGGACCACTCCTCCCTGTCCCTTCCATGTTGCTCAGCTCACTTCTGTTCCTTGCAATACAAACAAGTGTGGGTGGCTCCACGGAACAAAAAGGAATGAATGTGAAAGTTGTGTGTATACTGCTTACCTTTGTCACGTGAGCGAAAAGACAGCAGTTGCCATGACTATGTTTGAATAACACATCAAGCAGCAGCTTTACCTTTTCACTTGCCCACCTGTGAGAAGCCCTATGCCCCTATTCTCCAGTCACTAGGAATGAAAAGGGCTAGAATACAATATGGACTCTCTGCTCATTCCCACCAATTTCACTTTGAGTGAATTTAATTTCCAAGCTTTTATTTTCCATCCCCAAAGCCTGGATAGGACCACAGACCAGTATTTCATGCTCCAATAGTCTTCAAGACCCCTTAAGATATGGCTTAATCAAGATTAGAGGAAATAGGCTGTCACCTGTGAAAGCCAAATCTCTAGTATCACACAGTTTCATGTGACTGAATCACAGTGTACTGTCTGGCTGCCACCTCCTGGGGTCAAGGATTCTACAGGAGGTCTCAACAGTTTCCACAGAGCTGGACACTCAGAAAAAGTATTACACAAAACAATTCAGTGCCAAATGAGCTTCCCACTAACTGGAGTTTCCATCCACTGAGTTACAAGGCTCCACTATGCTGCAGTTTTATCACTGGAAGGCATGTGTGTGTTTGTGCAAGTTTAGGTCATGGAGACCATGACAGCTTGTGTAAGCTCCACCTTTCAGTGACGAGCTTCAGCGGTGCGAGACATTGGCTGTGCAGCAAAACTGTCTCATTGCAGGATGCTAAGTCAGTATCTTAGGAAAATGTGTTACTGCTTGCTATATGCTGAGCTGCTCTCCTTTGTGAGCTTGCCAGCTGGACAACAGCATTGCTGGCACACAGATCCGCCTGAATCAAGTCCAGAAAGAACACGGAGATATTCACATACGTACACTGACAGCTGAGACTGCCTCAGCTTCTCTTCTTACTTCTAACCACACTGAACTGACAAGGTCCCAGTTTGACCAAGCCGTGACATAATGAGAGAAACATCTCCAGGCGCTATCAGGGCCAAAACCATTCCTCAGAGCACCTCCCAAAGGCCCACTCACCCTGCACTGCAAGAGAAGCCCCGTGTCCTTAAATGTTGCCCCGTGCCAGCACAGAGCCTGGCAACACCCGGGAAGCATCTGCTCCTGCACCCTCTTGGCCCTCCCTC
>NW_010305244.1:6811-23810 GCF_000700745.2 Antrostomus carolinensis | reverse complement strand
TTGTTAGTGAGGATGAGATCCAGCAGCAATGAAATTATGAAATTACTGTTTCACATTGAATTGAGGTAATATTTGGAGCAATTCTTTGCTCTAATAAGGATAGCTCGTATAATATTATAAAAAATGCAGTATTTGTTATGGTGGACAGAGCTTTGTGTATGCCCATGAGAAGAAGCTCTGCAGATACTAAGAATACTTTTCAGAGATCATTTAAAATTTTCAAGATAAGTAAATGGAAAACTAGAAATTTCCAAATGAAACAGAGCCTTACTTAAAATCTGATAAGATAGCTTTGACCCAGAAGTGCTGCTGCAGCATCTCACAGGAGTAGTAGTCCAGCCTCATGTCTCTAATTCTCTTTTCTGAGCTAGACATCTGAATTGACCATGTTGAACTATGTTTTCCTTTCTTACTGAACCACTGTGATTCTATGAGCTGTAGTCAACTCTATGGACTAGGAGGAAGGAGTAAACTACAGCTGCCATTAACGATGATATTTCAGAATCCTTTCTTTTCCACTCCAAATTGTTACCATAAAGCTGATGGTTGGGTGTGTGTCACTATATTTCTGTATATTAAGCCAAAGATGTCACTAAACAACAGGTATTTTTCACTCTCCAAGAGTGAACAGAGAACTCCTACAAAAATGATTTTAACAGAGCGGTTTGAACAATGTGTTTCAATAGTTCTGTAGTTTGATTCATTTTTAAGGTTTCTTACCTTCATCTTTTTTTTTTTTTTTTTTTTTTAATCTGAACTCCTACATAATGTTGAAGTAGAAAACAGTATTTGTTTCAGTTCCGTTGAAAGCTTCCCTATCCATATGACACAGCTTATAGAGGTGAAACTGGGTACAGGGAATTATTATTTGCTGAAACAGAGCCCAGCCATTAGGTAATAATTTCTAACACCAGCTGAGAACTAAGGAACTGCATCTTAAAATGTCCTTTTCAAATGCAGTAACTGGCACCATTCCTAATGCTGACATTAGAAAAAAAAAAAAATTAAAAATGTATTCTCAACGTCATCCATATAGACACACATACTTTCACTACACTAACATAGCATTAATGTGTTAAAACTCTTTGTTAAGTTGGGTGAGGGGTTTGATGCAAGAATAAGATGTGGTAAAGATTTTAGGAGCATTTTCTGCGGTGTAGTAGGGCTTTACAGGAGGTACTGGTGGACTTGGCATTTTTAGGTTAATAGTTGTACTTGATGATCTTAAAGGTCTTTCCAACCAAAATGATTCTATGAAGCAGAAGCAGCCCTTGTCCACTGCACCCTTCAGGTAAGGTCTGCGGTGTATTAAATAGGTGAGAGAAGTGCATTGTACACACTCCTGTGCCATCTGGTTAAGCTTGGTTTAGTGTCAAGAAGAGAATATTTTGTGATCCGGGTGGATGTAGATGTGTACTGTAGAAAATTCTATGTTTTGCTGGAAAAAAAAAAAACAACAAAACATTAAAAGATTCATCTGCTGAAAATCATCAAGCAACAAGAGTGACACAAACACCCCCAAAATTTTAGTAGTTTTCATTTATTTTGGAGATTCTAGATTAAAAAACCTAAATCCATTCTAGATTTAAAAATTTAGTCAAAATCGTGATGCTACTGTCTGCTTATTTTTCAGTCATCAATGGTCAGAGTACCTAGTCATGATGTGGGGGAGAGAGATTCACGGTCTAAACTGCTAGTGCACAGCTGGCACTGCCTAAGTCAATAGGGCTGTCTGCAGCAAGGCAAAACGTAAGAAGGGATATTTGAAAATGAGTAGATTTTATTAGTCACAGCTGTTAGTGAAGGGGTTCTGAGCAAAAACTTCATAGGGTTCAACATGGGAGAGAGGTGGTTCTGGTAGTCAAGGAATTGATGGCATGGAGGCTTTCCTGATTTTAATGCTGAGCAGACTCTTCTGTGCTGTCTTTTTATAGTTTAGGTCTGCTCTGAACAGGATCTGTTTGATTAACTTCTAGTATTTTTCTCTCCCAGAGTGGACCTATAGCTCCCATAAGGACTCTCTTTCCCCTTGACACAAACTAAATATCTGACGTGAGGGGAATGATTTTTCAAAATAAAAACATCCCCCAGAAGAGTATATAGCTTGTTGTCAAAGGAATTTTCTTAAAAAGGGTAACAACCTGGGCTTTACATAGCCTGACTGAATGCCCTAAAAAAAATTGGTTGCTCTAAATGGGAAAAAGATTCTTATTTCTAGTCACCTTTGTTTCTGATGTTTTGGGTTTTTTAGTCAAGATCTGCTTGAACAAAAATATTCTGTGTTAAAGTGAAATTTTTCTTTGATCCGAAACTACTGTTTCTTTTTTCACATTGACTGGGAAGACAGATAACCAAGCAATTAAGTTTATCCAAAAGAAATTTAAGAAAATGCTGCAAAGTAAACCCAAATGCTAATAATCATCCTTTTTTTTTTTTTTTTTTTTTTTTAAGGTACTTAAAGCCTTAGAGTTTTCTAATAATAAACAGCTTTTTCATCTCTATCATACCTTGTGAGGGAATACTGCTCAGGCGTGTGGTCCTGCACATGGTAGTTGCAAAAACTCCCTGCTCTATAGCTTAATCACTAACTTCCTCAGAAAGGTAGTATTTTATTATTAATTTGTATTAATGCAGCACTACAGAATGTCTGCTGTGGAGCCCAGACTCCCTCTCCCTCTTGTGCTAGGCAGAATAAAGGTGGAGTTTCTTTCTGCAAAGTGCTTGCAATCTAATTTTTAACCTATTATATCACTTTCAATTCCAAAAGTTATTTTCTCCAACCTTTCCAATTTTAAGATAAGCCTATTCAAATTCAAAGATTAAGTTTACTTCTCAAAATTAAAAAAGATGTTCGTTTTTTTTTTCCAAGAGTTTTTAAAATTCATTTTCCCTAGGTGAAATTGCCAATTGCTCCTTTAAATAGCTGACTCTTCATTTTTAGGAAGGGTTAATAAAACTTATCAGAGTTTCCATGTTTTAGTTATTTATATAGGTCTTTAATGTGTGTTTCTATTAATCAGCTGTTATTAATGGAAAACAACTGGTATCTTTAAATCTACCCTGAAATTGCTCTGAACAGTTTCCCAATACATTTGGACACAAGCATAGCCTTAAATTTGTCTATGATTTTTCTGCTAAGGAGGTGCTATCTGCAGAACTGGGGCACAGGAATGCTGTTTAGGATGGGAAATTATTTATACTTGATTGCTTCTAAATTAGATGTTGTTTGCTGCAGTAATCAAACTGGTCTCTTGTTGTAGTCTGCATAACAGACACACATAAATAGAAAGCAGATTATCTGGGAAAACAGTTAAATTGTTCTTCTTCCTGTAAATCTGAGCCAAACCAGTCAGTGTTTGGCCTGGTGCCAAGAGGTACAGTGCTTTTAAAGTTGTCATCTCTTCAAAATCTACCTTTGCCTATTTGTAATCACTGAAGATACTCTAACTCACTTAGCTGGTGTTGAAGTTGAGCACTCCAATTCCTGTATCTGCAGCCCCTGTAGTGTTTTGACATGATGAGGTACTTTTTTAATGGTATTATAAAGAAATGCTGTGGTCCCACCCAAGAGATTACTGAAATAATCCTTCCATAGATATTCTATTTACTTGCTGGGCTATATTTTAGCATCAGTTAATATCAATAAAGAGACTGAAACTACTATGTGAAAAAGCAACATATAAATACAAATCTTTGTTGATTTCTTATGTCTGAGGATTTATCTACATTCATACAAAATATTCCATGCTTTTACACCATGCAAATGTTATATTAAAACCTTCAAAGGAAGCTGGTCTCCTAGGGGCAGATACCTACCCAGATTTCTGAAGAAAAGAGCTGCTGCCTCAGTGGACTGCTTACTTTAGTGTGCTTTGAAAAGGATAGATTGGATGCCAAGCACCCTAGACATTGAGCAGCCATTTAGTGGGCTGGCAATGGTGGATTATGCTGAGGCATACCTGCACTATATGTCAGAGGGAGATGCTCTTGTGTATTAATCAGTCAGTAAGATCTGTCTCCAAGGGAGCCAAGGATGAGGGCACTACCTTTCAACTCTCATGAATGGGAGAGAGAGGAGAAGATTGCAGGAGATTGCATCTTTATTTCGTGTTATAGATTAAGTGCCACCAGTTTAATGCCTTGCAGGCTGTTTTCTCAAGCTTGTTTCAACAACTGCTTCATTCTTTCCTGGCTTATATATATTTTTTCAGCACTAAATAAATAGATAAGGATGCTAATTGCATTTAGTACCTTATTTGTAAAAGAGGAGCAAGCCAAAAAGATTTTCCACATTGCTCCTGGATGGATACTATGGGTAATGAATGAAAACCACGGAAAGTAGACACTGTGTGAGAAGACAGAATTAAAACTGTTGAAGTTGGTGAAACATAGTTTTGCCTTTTGAATGAACAGATATGACTAGACCTCTTCTGCCTCCTTATGAAGACAAAATAATCTTTCATACTTTGACAGTTCCTGGGAAAAGTCTTTCCCTTCCAGTTAATGAGTCGTATCAAATATTCAGATCATTATGTCATTAAGGTTTTAAAAGAGGGTTGCTACAATAACACTGTCCTAACTGGGTGCGTCATTTGTCTTAAGGAGCTAGGAGTCAGAACCAATATTTTCCTTAGGCTCTAGGTGTGAAGAACTCAGAAATGCCTATACTTGCAGGGTAAAATCTGTAGCAAACCTAGTGCAGGATGGAGATGTTGATAGCATTTAGTCAGAGTTCTAACCAGCTTGGAGGAAATGTTTATTATAACTCAATTTGAAAGGTAGTGAGCAGTATGTGTGGCAGGGTACTCACCAATTTTAAATAAGCATGTTGGCAAGGGGAAGTTAATACCAGGTGTTTGTCTACCAGAGGTGTGGAGGTAGGGAAGCCTGTTAGCGTTTCCTCATTCATTGTGAACCGATAACCCTTCAGTCCCACAGCTCCCCCTCTCAGACTCTCCCAGCTCTGTGGCTGTGCTCAGCACAGTGGGTATGGCTCGTGTACAATCTGTATCTACACTAGTGAGCATATATGGTGTATTTCTGAACCCCAGTGGTTCAAACAGCAGCGCGGCTGAACACACCTTGGCTTTTCCCAGCTCTCTTGGTGCTTTGAGACCCTCCAGTTGAATGCTGGCCATTCACATTTGCTAAGGGCCTGCCCTCTTTCTTTGTGAGGGCTATGTCATGTTTTTGCCTCAAAACTGTGATGCTAATACATCTTTAATAGCATTACATACTGCCTGTGTTCCTTCATGCTGTAGCAAGTCTGAAGAGTGTTCAGTAAATGCATGACAAAGAAGTATAGCTCAGATGTAGGGAAGGGATGGATGGGGACAATAGACAGTTCAGAGGGAGAACAGCAGCAGCTGTAATTCTTGTGGTCACTATCAGTCTCATTTCATGGACTCTTGTGCTTGGAGCACAAAACCTGGTTATCATGAAACTGAATGGAAGGGTCAGATGTCCAAGTCTCCTGCCACACCTGGTAGTCCAATAAATGTACCACACAGATGTTTTCTTTCCTATAGTATCTTTCAAACAACCTTCAAACTAGGGAATAAACCCTATGCTGCAAATGAGTTAAAATTAATAAATACTATCAGAGGGAGAGAGAACAGATGAATTTTCAACTTAGTCTAGCAAATTTCATAATCTCACAGTAAAACACTTTTCTAATATACCTTTTTTTGAGTGTGAATTAATTGTGTTAGCTTAATACGTACTGATATCCACACCAAATTTAAACAAAAGTAGACAGTGTGCAATAGGCTAGCTGATTTGGGGGCAGATTCTCAGAAAAGGCATGTCTTCCAAGAAGTCCTTCAGCTTCTGCTAAATAGGTGCATTAGCTCTCTCAGGAACATTTTCTGTGCCTTGTTTTACAATTTCATCTTGTGATTGAGTTATTAAGTAGCACATAGTCTCAAGCTCAGTTTTCCTGAATGTCGGTTTCCCATTGCAAACCAGCACAGAAGTAAATGTGCTCCTGGTTATTAGTGGATTACTGCTGAATATCTGTTATTGTGATTAGGCACCTTCCACTTAATCTCTTAACTGCAAAGATGTATTAATTGTGATGAGTGCAGCCTGTATTCTACAATACTAAGCTTACTCAGCAGCTCTTCTTAAATAAATCTGACTTCCTGAGGATGGAATTTAACTTTACGATATAGAAATTGGAGCCATTATGAGCATTAAAAAATTAGTTCCTAGAGAACAATTTCTTCAAATGTCATCTTGGTTTCTGGAGCTTTTTCTACTGTAAGTCACCAAACCAAACACTGCTAGCCTAAGATTGTATAAGGACTTTTTGCTTTTATTCTGGGGAATTGAGGGTTGAAGAAGAGGAACTGGCATACCTGAAAGTGCTCTGAATATTGTTCTTCCTGTTTTTCTTATCATCCCTCCATCTCTCTTAGATCTTAGACATGGAAGACATTTGTCAGACATAATATTAACTTCTGTATTGGAGGTCAAGATTTTCTTCAAATGATCTATACTGAGTCCCATTTTGAAGTTGTTGAGGTAGAAGACTATGAGAATCTTTTGAACTTTTGACAGCCTTTTTCAAGACTCAGCAGTATAAAGCCCTGAACAACTTGATCTGATCTCATAGCTGACCCTGCTAGGAGCAGGAGATTGGACTAGAGAACCCCTAAGGTCCCTTGCAACCTGAAATATCTTGTGATACTATAACTGATTTGATATCATAGTTTGTCTTTCTTGCAATCTGGTTAAAAAACTTTGTAAGTTGTACTTCTATGGCTCTTCATCTTGTCCTTGCCCCTTCAGTAATTTGGAGTAAGGAAACAGTATTAATTACTACACTTAGGATGCCTTCTGTAAATGCATTTGGTACCAGCTGGACTTCCTGGAGACACTGTTGTGCAAATTTTTCTTCATCATAGAGGAGCAAATCCATCTGTGATTTTAAGCTTTCTCTTACTAAGCTTCAAATGCTCCCAGGAGAAAGAAAAAGTAAAAAAGCTAGCTGAGGCTTGCAAGATTTCTCTTACAGCAATCTGAAATTACACAAGAATCATCTCCCAGTGGTATAGACACATCTATGTGAAGCCTTTTCTCATTTCTTTTGATTAAAGCTTCAAATCAATTTCTTGGTTTGTGGGTTGGTTTGTCTCTCAGCAATTGAGCAAAATGGGTTCTTCAGTCTCTCATTAGGCCAGTTCTCACAAAATTGCAAAAGCCCAGCTGCTACAGTATCAGCTGTGACTGTACAGGCGGAAATGATAGAGGTTGATGTGCAATAGTGTCTGCTGCCTGAAGCCACCAGCTATTATCCAAAAGCTCTTCTTGGGCCCATCTACTGCTACTGATTGGTATCAGACCTTCTTCTCATGACCCAGTATGCCAATTTAGTAAGGCCACCTTTGCAGCTGGATGCCAAGAGCTGCTTGTGTCTTCCTCTCAAAATAGCATGAAGCAACTGATCATAACCCTCAATCCGAGCAACTAGAAATTATCTTTAAAAAAAAAAAAGAAAAGACTCAGTAAGGACATTCACCCCCAACCACATCTTATTATTGGGTTTGTCTATGGCCATCAAGGGACGCAGCAGTGACTGAGGCAGTGCTGCCCAGCTCCTCTGAGGTCCTAGTGCTGCTGGTGTCACCACACAGTGACCTGCCTGCACCCTTTTTTACCACTGGCCAGTGAAAAGTTTGTATTCCTCGTTCCATCAGTCAAACAATTACTGCTTTGCTGTGGTTTTCACCTGGTTTTATAAGCTTTGTGGTCCACACTTCAGCTTTAGGGATAGTTCTAGGGGTGGAGGAACCCAGTGCTATACCTACCTTTTTTTTTTTTACTCCTTGCAGGAGGTGTGACTACTTTTTCACATCTTCAGTCCATAAAGGACAGGCTTCTGCTGGGAAACATCCTCTGCAGCAACCCCATCTTCCCACCTCACTTGCAACCCCTTTCCTGTTGCTAGATAATCCATTACCGACATCAAGGTAGATGAATACTCTCTTAAGCCTTTAGTTGCTGGCATAGTATGAGACAGTTCCCAATACAAAAGTCGTATTAGTTGCGTGTTCCTCATTTTCTGTTTTGCTGTTTAAAAACAAGGCTGCAGAAACACTGAGCACTCATAGAGGAGCTTAGTTCAAGATCTGTTCTGCACAAAGTGTGTATTTTCACTGATGTTTTCAGAAACAGGAAATATGACAGATACCCCCAAAAATGTTGGTCTGAATCTTTTGGAGTTGTTCTTGCTTCTGTAAAATGGGGAGGGTAATACCTCTTCATATCTCAGGGAAGCTGAGGAGGCAAATTTAAAGTGTGCTGTCCCAAGCAGCATTCAGTACAAGTAAATTGAAGTAAAGATTTAGGGTTATGCTCTAAATGACAGACCTGAAAGGAGAGAGTTAGTAATTAAGCTAATATTTATTATAAAGAACTTTTCCCTTTCTTAAGGGAAACAAAAAAAGCATACATTCATGGAACTAAAGATTGTATCAAACTGCATATGCACAAAGGGGCTTGGTAAAGACTGTATAAGCAGCTTTAATTCTTGCACTTATTAACATTTTATGCTTGATTTTGCAAAATTCGCATGCTTTGCACTTCCATGGAGGAGTTTGTTAAAATGACTAACTTTGTAAATGAGGTTGCTCAATAGTGAAAATCAGGAAGAACTAGTGTCCTTAAAAATAGCAGTAGTAAAAAATACACTTTGATATTTTAGGGTTTATGAAGAATTAATGAGATTTGTAGGAGCAATTGTTACTTTAAAAAAATCACAGCAATTTATTGTTGCTAATTACTCTCTTGGCACCACATGTATTTAATATTAATTGGAATGTCTGTACTCAGTAATGAGGTCCCATGTAGTTTACACTGACTGGCAACTTATTCCTTTATCTGGAAAATTACCACACTGGAAAATTTGTAAACAGTGCAGTAGCTCTTGGCAATCAATTTTTGAAAGTTTTACTTGATACAGTAGCTAGCAAGTTGAAATAAAAAGATCAGACAGTTCCAGCAGTTAATAATAACAATTTAAAAATCCACAGGAATTCTGTCATGAAGGTATATCTTACACACACAGAAATGGATGTTCGAAGCCTGTGTAATCAGACTTAGCATTCAGACACAGACCTGATTTCTCTACTATGATACAACATCATGAATTAATACTGCAGCATTTCTCAAAGATTTATTTTTATCACTGTTTTGCTACTGTAAATTTAGTCATCTAAGAACGGATACTGGAAGAGCAATCCTTTCATCTCCATCTTGAAAAGCTGTGAATAAATAATAGGTGTTGATGACAGGATTGTGTTGTAGTGTGCTACAAGAATTTTTCTGAAATGCTTTGTGCATACATGTATGTGCATGTTTGTGCATTTAAATATTTCTTTGGCAGCTGGCCTATTTCTGTAGTTCACTTAAAAATATGAATTTTATGCCATTCTTTTATCAGGTGGGGCTGATAAAGAATCAAGTGTTACAGTCTTCTTTGTTAAAGATTAGGAAATAACCGCTGGTGTAGAAATCATTATTATTTGAACTGGAGACCTGGTCTTCCCAGACACAGGCACGTTTTTGGTGCTGGAGACAAAAAAAAACCCAACAAAACAACAACTCCCCAAAATACCCACCCAAAACCCATAACCTTGGTTGCTCCTTCATTGCAAAATAGAAGCCACACTTAGTAACCCTGTGAAAATAAATAACTGTTTTCTCTAAGGTCCTGATCATCTTATAGAATTCCTCAGGTAAAGAGGAGTCTTTTGCAGAAGCTAAAGGGGTGGAAATTTTCAGACAGGTAGGCAGGTAGGCAATCAGTCTGTAAAATTTAAATTAGACTTGTCCAATCAATCAGAATTGTCTTGAGCATTTCTTAGATGAACCCTTGAATAAAAACAAGTTGTAACATTAATGACCAACAGATAAAGTGGTTTGTTATATGCATCTTTTTATTTTTTCAGTGTTAGTTTTGTAGTTTCTTATAGGGTCACCTTTGCTCAGCTGGTGAATAGATGAACTGTTAGTATGGAGATTACAGCAAAATTAGCAGATGTACTATGAGTTGTACTTGCTTGGAGCACTGTGTATCCGGGTATTATTGTTGATACTTGAATTAATTTGAGTTGCATTTTAAATGTGAAAAGCATGGATGTTTACACTGATGTATAATTAGATTGAATTAGACTCAGAGCACAATTCTATTCCATTCCTTTTTTTTTTTTTTTTTTTTAAGGGAATGGGGAAGAGACAAGGTCCTGACTGTTCTGGTGATTAGTTACACCTCTTCAAAGCATTTCAAAACTAAACTGTACATAAGGCAATGTGTATTGGTATGCATTAATTCTGAGTGGTTCTGCCCAAATGAGATAACAGCATACATGCTCATTTTCAGCTGGCCAGCACCCCAGCATGAGTCTGGGCTGTGGTTGAAATGGTGGTGCTCATTTTCAGCGTGATTCTTGGGGATTTTACACTTCAGAGGATGACAGAAGAAGCAGTCATTGCTTTCCCCAAAGCCTGCCTTTGCCCAGAGGGTGCAAAAAAAGAGCAAAACTCCTCCTATGCTTGTTTATAGCCCTGCGCATCTGGGTATCTTGATTAACAGAGCTGTTTATTGTACACCAATGTTTCTTTTCTCCTTGGTAACAGCACTCTGACCTTGCTAAAGTGGCTCAGAAAGAGTGAAACCAGAGGGGCTTTGTGACTTTGTGCACAGTGGCTAAGCATGTTCAGGTGCTTTTCCTTACTGACAGCTCCCATTGCAGGCAGCTTGAGAAACCAGGGAGAGGGATGGCATCCAATTAGGTCAGTCTTGTCACCCATTTTGTTCACCATGTAATCTTAAAGGCTGGATGCAGCCACAAGAGCTGTAGAAGATCAGGACTTATCTACATCCACACTTCGATCTTGCATATGGGTTTTTAATTTATTATTATTTTTTTTAATTACAGTGGCACAAAAGGAGATAATTAGCAGATGAAAACTCTACAATCCCTCTGCATTTCCACTAATGAACTAAGTCAAAGCTGACACCATATCCCACCTTAACTATATATGTTTTCTACAGGTTTTTGTAGTGGGTGTTGAACGTTCCTTAGGGTTTGTGCAGAACCTGACAAGTGTTGAAAATGAGCTGTTAAACTTCAGAGATCAGAATAGAAATGAGAAACTCCAAAACTTCTCAGCAAAAAGACGTTCTGAAAGAAAAAAATACATTTGAAATGAGTGACCAGGTTTATATTTTGTTATGTTAAAAAATCCAAACAAGCAAAACCAAAAAAACCCTAACTCAGAACAACTAGGTATGAATCTTGCAGATTCCACAGCTGTCCTGGCCCAAAGATATGCTTTTCCCAGGTAGCTGGGCACCTTCTAGGAAATACAGAGGAGTCATAGCAATCCTCTGATAACAGGTAACACAGAGGCCCTGATAAACTTGGCTCCTGATGGGAACCTCAGGACTCCAACCCTTCTGAGCTCCCAGGAGTCTGGTTTACCTATCTCTAATGCATTTTAAAGCCACTCTACAATTTGAAATGCTTGGGTTCCATAGTCCAGGGGTCTTTCAGCATCATGTAGTGGTGCTGTGCAGTAGACAGAAATTTTGAAAACTTGCTCATTGTGGTGACTTGTGACATAGAAAGTCAGAAAACCCAAAAAGTTATTAGCAGAAACCTGTGTGTTATCTAAACTAGTGCATTTCTGTAGGTGATAGCTTTTGTCTGAACCATTTTGTCAGATAATTCCTGAGTAGTTCTACCCTGAGTCTGTGCAATGTGAAACTACTGTACGTGCATCCTTGAAGTGGAGTCTACTCATGTTGTTGTCATTTTGTATTGTAAAGGACCCAAGGATTTTTAAAGACCAATAATTTATTTAAAGGGGGTTTTTTGCATATCTTTCAAAAGAATTGAGTCCAGCACTATCTCAGAATTATTGATAAGATCAAGTACTGTTAACCCAGACAATCGAAAGTAATGAATCAAGGCCAGAAAAATAATGAGATTTCAAAATAAAAAGTTATTAATAATAATTTGTTCAGATGTCTCAGGTCTCTAGGGTATTTTAATAATGTCCTCTTTAATAATAAATGCTAAACTCTTGCCTTTTGAGCAAGGTACAGTTCTTAAATAAATATTCTTCTGCTGCAGTAGTAGCCTACCATATTAATACAATAAATATATTAATTTATATATCATATAGAAAAGTAATATAATAAATGTTGCAACTACTGGTAAAATCATGGTAGATGGCTACAGAGGGGGTTAAAATAAGCAGGCCTATGGAAGAGAAAACCAAAAGGAGATTGAAGTTCTCTAGAAGAGGGTATGTTATGACTGCTGGATGCCACGATGGGCTGGAAGCAAGTCTCATTTTGCCCTGGCAGTAGAATATCAAGGAAATTACATAGGTCTGCCATCGTACACTTTTACTCCACAGATAGTGAAAAGGCTCCAATGATCTGTAACGCAGTGCTGACATTAAAGGTATACATTCTTCTTGTCCCTGACATCTGGATGAAGCTACCCATGCCTTGGCTGTAAGTGCCACAGTCTGTTAGGAGAGCTGCCTGCTGAGCTGTTCTGGTACAAAAGGTGTTCCCAGGTGAGCAGATGAGCAATGCCAACTGGGCTATTGAAGCTGCAATAAGGGAAGTTTCCGGTTCATAGAAATGAAATAAAGGGATCATTAACTTAGGTGTGTGTGCTTCTAGGTGTGTGTGCTTCTGGTGAGAGACAGGAGGCCATTGGTAAGCTGCGCTTCTTAATCCTTAAATTTAAGAATTGCTTGTCAATGCCTTGGTTTGAGTATTACCTCAAAGGAATGGCCAGTTTTTAACTCAGATGAAAATCAAAGCAAAAGTGGCAAAGTCTCTTAAGAGGAGCTAATAATGCAGCACACCTGTTGTCCCTCAGCCTCTGAGATGTATAAAGATTACCTCCTAGTGACTTTCTAGTAATAGGATTTGAAAAAAAATGTGTTTTTTCACACTAGAAATGTTTAATTTTCAGGTTCAAACCCATGCAAAAGATTCATGGTTTATTAATCCTTAGTTCTTACTGCTTCTTTCCCAGTATCTAATCTCTTGATTAGAATTTTGTGTCCTTATTTATTTGTGGATTGATAGGTACATTGTGGGTTTGTGCATTCAAAATTATCAAAGTTAGAGAACTGAGTTTTTGCAAAGTAGTGAAACCTATGACAGGTGTAGGCTCTTGAATTAGCATGATCTTAATCCCTTATTAGCTTCTTTAAGAGTTTTCATCTGAAAATTTTCCCTCTTTAAGTTGACAACTTCATTAGTATTTGTCACCCAAACAAATCAAGCTGAGCCAGGTCACTCTAAAATAATTAGATTGTGTTTTTATTTTTCTGAAGTACTCCTCTTTCCTGGTTATATTAGTTTTTCCCACAATTAGGATTTCTTTTTGTGCATGGTGACTTTGAAAGCTGAAAACAATGTTATTTAGTGCTATTTAAAGAAGATGCAGATTTGGGCATTTTATGTAAAATGATGATGCTTCACCCATTGTTGCCTCCTCAGGGATTCCTAGTGTATGGAAGATAATTTGAACCATGTGGAACTCAATAGCTGAAGGCATTAGAAAAGTAATGACACCCTTTCAGGAATTTCTTTTGAGAAGTCCTTCAAAGCGAGGAAATGAGTGAAGAATGAGGTCATTACCATTATGATCTTAAAGGGGAAAAAAAAAAATACTGTTTTTATAGGCCATAAGGGTAGATAAAGCAATGTTTGTGTAATATGTAGTACTTTGTAGTAATATGTAATTGTTCAGATGCTTGTTTTCTCTGTTACTTTACATATCTTAACTTTGCAGGAATATTCTCTGGTAAATTCCAAATAGGAATGGATATAACTAGCTGGCTGCTGTAAATAGGCTACTCTTATAACTGTATCTTTTTTTGACCAACACAGGACAGCAGATCCCATAGCTCCTTACTACCAAGATGCAATTATGATAAACAGTGGATGCCTTAATAATGTAGGGGCTTTTTAGTCCAAGAAGTGGATGCTTTATTGCTGTTCCATGAAAATCTTGTGGAAATCAAGAGGATTCTTCATGCTGTGTTTTGACTTAAAACTAAAAAACACAAAAAGCAAGCATCCCTAAATGACCATTTTTTTCTTAAAGCAATCATCCAAGAAAAGACTCATTGTCTGCTTTGACTCTTCCAACATTTTAAATAAAATAGGTAGCCTGGCAGCAATTCTGCCTTTTTATGCTTCTAAAACAGATTTCATACCATCTGCGGGTCTATCACTTATATTAATACCACCTTATTCCTTATGTATTGTCTGACCACTTTAGTTTTCAGTGGTACTGATAGCTGTAAAATGCATCAGTTCATTTGATGTAGGTTGGGTAGTCTCTTGGTGAGGCAGCTGGTTGCATAAATGAAAGCTGCATCTTGTGCATATCTCTGTGGCTGTGTTTAGTCGTGTCCCCCCCCGTCCCCCCCCCCTTCATAATTCACTTGTGGATATGGATTCCACCGTTATGCTTTTCTTTTCTCAATTTGTTATGGTATTTGCAGCCTTATTCTCTGGAACCAAGTAAAGGGACATTGCAACTGCTTTAGGGATCTCTTGTTTCTGGAAACATTTATCTTTTATTTATTTACTTACTTTTGCTTAACACAAGTTTCAGATAAAGCTGGAAAGGCTGAAGGCTTTTGTAAAAATGATTTGAAGATCATCTATCTGCATATTTGCTATGAGGATGAACAGCAGTCTTGGTGAACTGAGGTAACAGAGCACAAACACCTATGTTTAAGCTTCAGGCTGAGGTTATTTTATCCCTTTGGCCCTCTCAAACAATGAGGCAAGTGTATTTGTCTGTCTTTTCTAAAATAGAAAATGTGGACCACTTTTGGAGACAAAATACTGGGACTGTCCAGTAAGTGACCAAACCTTGTAAATCTTATCTTTTGAACCTAACAGTGTCGAAGGTGGCAACAGCTCAGACAATTGATCCATCTACCAGAGTTGAATAAATTACTCTACATACTTTAAACTGCAGTAATGAACCGTGTAGCATTTCTTACCTCACAGATTAGGTAAATTGTATCTGTTCAAGTCAACTTCATTCCTAGTTTCAGAGGAAAACTAAAAAGGAAAAGCAGCTGGGCTGCTTATAATGACAAGACTCAAAATCCTTTTAGGAAAGTTGACAAACTTGCTTGTGGTTGTCATTAGTTTCCTGTATTGGAGAATGTAACCAAAGAGCACACCACATACCTTCAGCATATGTTTATAGCTGTATTACACTTGTACCATGATTTATTCTTTCTAGCTGAAATAAAGCATCAACATGTCCATTATTCTGTTTTTATACTTCAATGTGAATTTCTTAAAGAAAATCTGTTTTTACTTCTTTTTGCTTAAGAGTTCATTCAGTGAATGTTAGTGTCTATTTAAAGAAGAAAAAAAACAGATTCAATGCAAAACATAAACTCCTATGCTGTTTTCACCCCCCCTTAAACAGGTTTTATGGTACATTTCATATAGATCACTAGCAAGTCTGTGTAAATTTCTACTGAATATGTCCATTTTGAGACTCTGAGAAATTAATAAGAGGCAGGAAAAAAAAAATCTAAGTATTTAAGGTCTTGAGTCATCTCAGCTGAAATTCATTGCCTAGTACCTGGTTGATTCTGACTACTATGTTAATGGCAATATAAACATCAAGTTTGATATGCTGTAAGCTACAAAATAAGTATAAGAGCAGACATTTTATTATTTCTCACAATAGAGACCATCTTTCAGACATACAATTAGATCCATACCTGACTTCTGAGTTGCTAACAGTTAAATCCAGCATATTCTTGAATGCCTTGATGAATGAAGACCTCAGCAATGAAATGTGTTGAATACACAGCAAGCAAATAAGGTGACTAAGTATTTTGCCTGAGGAGTTTATATACTAAAGCAGTGATCACTAACTTTTGCTGGCCAAAAACCAATAAGACCAGCTACGTGCTGCAGCGAGTATCATCTGGTGCTCTCCCTGTGGACTCAGTTTTCTTTGTTTTAATCTCCTCACACATGAGAAGTACCCCAGAGGGTTTCCGGGTCAACACACTTATGCAGTCCTTAAGCTGAGGACCTACCACCAAATGGCTTATGTGTACTAGGGATATTAGACTTGCCACTGATGCCATGAGTAAATATTTCTACTCTAGATAGATCAGGACAAACAGCAGTCACTTACAATCATTTTTTTAAGGAAACACTACTTTTCCCTTTCTACCTTTCCCTGTCTGCCTTCTGAGCTTTGACAGTTGAGCCATACCTATTGCTGAGGCATGTTTTTGGCAGCAGTCATTTTCTTTTTCAAGATGAGCTCTTATTCCTCCTGGCATTTAGAGTTTTATATATAAGAGTACAGACAGTGTAGCCTCGAGGTCATTGAATTTTATCAAATACATTGTTTCACTCCTTCTGCTCTGGCAGAAGTGGTAATTATCACATCCTATTGTTCCACCATAGTAAGAGGCCTCAGAGTCATGAAGTACAGCTGAGCACAGCCAGTTTACATTAAAACTAGGTTTGAGCAATTAAAAATTACCTAGTCTTTTCTCCCTAGTTGCAAACACACTGTAGGAGTGCTGCTGAAGTGTATTAAACCAATGTATTAGAGTAACTCTAACTCCATTCTAGAATAGCTTTACTGTTCACAGACACCAACTAATTTGTATGTAAACTACCTATTAAAACACAGGCTATTCATCACTGTAGAGATGGGTGCACTAGCTACACTCTCTAACATGATCATAATACTTGTAAAAATTATTTTTAAAGCCTAGAAGCAAGGTATAAAACCTAAATTTTTTGTTTGTTGCTAACTGATGGTGTTGTCTAAGAAACATCTAGGATTCTAGGAATCTTTTTTATCTGAAATAAGTAATTATAGCATTAAAATGTAATGGTTAAAGTGAAAATAGTGGTAAGTTATAGGAATTCAAGTGTAAATTAGAGTATTCT
>NW_010305244.1:0-6788 GCF_000700745.2 Antrostomus carolinensis | reverse complement strand
ATGCCAGAAGTCCGTAAATGATGTAACAAACAAAAAAACAATGATAACTGATAGAACTTGTAAAGACAGAAAGGAGACAGTGAGTTTAATTCTGTGTTCACATTCTCAGCCCTGGGCTTGTCTTTCTGATGTATATTATTGACCTCTATGAACAATGTCTTGCATGTAACAGCCACTAAAGTATTTTATTTTTCAGCAAATATTCCCATTTTCTGCAATGCTCTGACATTTTTTTGCATCATTACCATAGCATCTGGGTTACATGCATAATAGTACTGTATTTTGGCTCCTGTGTGCATACATGTATGTATGTATATATTGATAGATGATATCCACGTGCATCTATCTATATATGAAGTCATATATATATATATATTTAAATGTATAGAGGTGTATAAGAATGCATCATAAAATATATACACAGAAGAAGAAGAAAAAAGGAAATTATCTACCCTCACTCAGGTACCTCACGTTGTACAGAGATGCTGTTCTCCAGTTCCTGTTGTCAGTAGCTCAGATACAGAAGCTGCAGTGATGACAACTACAGAACAGATCAAGGAATTAGAGATGACCACTCAAAACCCAGCATCTAAGAGATGTGGCACTCATATTTCTGTTCAGTTTTTTCTACGTTGCATAAAATATGACATTATACATATAACCTCTATGAATTGTATTTACTACACTTAGGGGTGATAATCAATGGACTTTGTGGAAGAAAGCATGGCTTTCTTGCTAGTGGTAATGGCAATGATATAAACAAATGATTTAAATTTTTTATTCAAGTAACATTTTTTTATGTTCCCCCAATTTTTCTTGACTTAAATCTGCTGCAGAACTGAGGATCAAAGAATCAGTTGAAAAATATCATAGTCAGGTATTACTCAGTAGAAAAAAAACCTGCAGTGTAACAGCTGTGCCTGAATAAAGAGCAATGACATTTCTCCTCAATTAATCTATCCTAGTGCCCAGGCAAATAGCACATCAAGCAAATCTTGTAACTGCATAAACAAACAGTGACACTAATAGGAAAACAACTTGCTTCAGGAAAAACATCATAAAAACAAATGTTTTAATAACAATAACAAACAAAACACGTCAGAGTAATAAATGTTGATGAAACCAGACTTAAAACTATAAATACATCATTCTCATAATTCCTTTCTCAGAACAGATCAATTTAAGGAGCTTCTAATGTAAGAGTTAATAATATAAATATAATTAAAAGAAATAAATTTAATATATTTAATACTGGAGATAAAGCATACAGTCTCTGAAGACCTGACTTTCGATTATATTAGCTTGTCTTACATTTTTTGTCAGCATGGGAGAGACTCAGGAAGAGTCTTGTGAAGAGAAAAATTGATATTTTAATGAAGTTGTGCTGCTGTAGCGAGAAAGTGAAAGGGTATTCAGGGCTGTATTAGTTCGGGCACAGAGCAGTAGATCACTAAGCAGTGTCTCCAGCCAGAAGATCTTTGCTGTAAAGGCAGATAAAACCCGCTGCTACAGGGTGGAGGGCAGTGTGCCGGTGGCCACCATCCCTCAGGGTTCCTGCAACCATGCAGCTCTGCTCCACTACAGCAAATGAAGAGAGTTCAAATGTCCACTCCCAGGGCATTTACCTCATGCTCAGAGTTGAGACTTGTGGAAAGGGAAGTCAGGGACCTGACTAACGGCTGACATGATAGGTTCCAGGGGCATCTGGTTTGGGTGGATTTTTGGATGGAGATGGTAGCTGAAAGGCATCAGAGAAAGGATGAGCAGTTGCTGTTGAACTGGCATAGTTGCTCTCATTCCTTGTTTTAACAAAAGATGTCTTTATCTTTGGGGATTTTTTCATTGGAAATGCTGCGGCTTTCAATATCCTGACTGGTCCCTGCCATCCTCTGCTCTCTTATGGCGATGTCAATACTTTGAGCAAACCCAATGCCTAGTAAATGCGCTAACCCAAACTCTGATACGATGCTGAGGGCAGCGGTGTAGGTGCTGTAGTTGGTGACTTGCCAGAATAGATACTGGAAGACTAAGGATGCTTTGGGAGAGAGGACTTTCAGATGTGGGCACCATATGGGCCAGGTACACTCAATTTGAGGGCTACTCATCCAGCCGAGGCTCTGCCAGTGCTCCAACAAAGTGCTGCTGTGTCCAGGTACTGTGGAAAAACTAAAGAACTTGCACAAGCACCTGACAGTCCCAAAGTAGACTCCAGCAAGATGGGAGAGATGCAGGCAGTGACCACAGCAAAAATGTATGAAAGAAAAAAATCTGCCTTCTCCATATCATTTCATGTGTTCTCAGTTGCTTCAGGTTTTCTTTAAGTGAAGTGATTGGTATCCTGCTTCCTCCTCTCTCCCAGTCTCCAAGTACCAGATATTCTTAATGAAGAAAACAAGTAATCCTTTTGGATAGTCACCAATGTTTGCAATCACTTAGTGCCAGAATTTTAACAAGTGGCAGGTTTGCAGAATATATAGATTTAAATATTGGATGTTGAATGTGTGTCTGCAGCATGTTGGTGATTATTTCTGTGTGTGTGTGTGTGTGTTTGTTTATTCATCACTTATGGAAGAGTGCTTAAAAATAAAGATTTCTGTGGCTCAGCTACACAGATGGAATTGGCTGCGCAAGACCTTTCTTTAAAATTAACAATCTTTGCTCTCTATGGAAAGAAAAGCCATTTATTAGAAGAGCCTCATCTTAGACTCTTCTCATTGTCCTAATTGAGCCTTTGAACTGCAGTCAGAAAAAGCTCACAGCAAATACAGTATCCAATCAGATGTATATTTTTAAATTAATCTACATTTGAATACCTTCCCTGATTTCCCACCACCACCTGCAAAAGAAAAAAAGGGGGGGGAAAAAAAGGAAAAATGTTTGAAAAGGAAGGGAATAAATTTGCAAGTTTAATTTCCCTAGGGAGAAGCAGGCTTTTCAGAACAACTTTTTTATGTTTCTTTCCTCTTTGTGTAACCTGTAGTTTAATTTTTTTCACATTTTTTCCATTCATATTTGCATGATAAAAGAGGTTCCACTTTTCTTTTAAAGATTGTTCCAGAAAGTCAAAATTATTTGTAGGAGAAAACCAGTAATAAAATGATAATTTGAAAATTGTCTCCCTTTTCAATAATTTGTATATGCAACCTACTGTGATTTCCATTGCTTTTACTGATATGAGCATAAAGCTATGTTTTCCAGAAGGATGCATGAAATATTGTTGCATTGCTATTTTCATGGTTATTCTGTAAGCTAAGTCTGCATTTTTAATGGAATACATCATCCCAGAAACGGAATTTTTAATCTTCATTGTTGAAGGTGTTTTCAACAAATTTTCTCTAACCCAAGCAGATATTTGGGCTGCTCAGCATCATTTATAAATGCTTCTTTCATGCCATCCATCCAGCAGCTGTAGTGCTTGTGAAGCTGTGAGTGAAAGGACATAGAAAATCTTTGGAGTAGAGCAGAAAATTTCTCTGATCTGTAGTTGTTAGAGCTGGAGGCCTATGGTTTATTTCCTGGTACACCTGCTATGCAGAGATATGTGGAGCTTAGTCTGGGAACCTCAGTTTTAACATGTTGTCTCTTCATGTGATGGCTGCCCCTCCTGCTGGGTTCCCCAGCCTCATCAGGTGCAGCAGTAGGATTGTCAGGCATTATAGCAAGCTGCAGAACAAAAACACGGTTTATATTATACCTCAAGAAGCAGGAGCACAAAAAAATTTCTATCTGTCCAGAGCAAGAAATCCAACATTTACTAATCAAAGCTTCTCTCTACATTGTATATTCCAGGGCATTACATCCTAACTTCAAAACATAGTTATAGATTTCCAGTGCACAGATGTATACATACACATACATGTCTTCTGCCACTGAATATCACCTGCATGCCCTTGCCATGTCTGGAGTAGCACCAGCTTGCAACTGACCTTTGAAGGAGATGGCATATATATGGCTATTCGCAAGCCTAGCTTCATCTGAACTGCAGGGCCCATGTGTCCTTTGCCTGCCAGCATTAAGTATTATCCAGCATTATTCAGCATTACCCAGCCCCATACTGGATCCTAGTTGCCAACTTCTATCTTAATTAGCAACTAAAATGTTATCATTAACTAAACCTATATCATATTCTGATTAGCATACTCACCTAGAGTAATATGAATTATACAGAGCATAATTCTCTCTGTGTTGCATGTTATGGCAATGCAAATAGTTTGAATCCTATCCATTTACATTTTTATATACAAAAACACACGGTACCTAAGCAGTTCATGGTATTTCATGAGTAATGAGTGGAGAGACCCTTTGCTCTTTATTTTCCTGGTCTGGCTGAAAGAGGAATAACTTGGATAATAGAAATACTTTGCTTGCTTATAGCTTTTAGTGAGTAGAGGATAGGTGAGTGTGTGAGAGAGAGAGTGGGAGAGAAGAATATATCTCCACTTATGTGTTTACCATCTGATGGTGGTTCTGTAATATTTTTTTATTTTTTTTATCCTCAGTAACAATCAAGCCCCCAACTGTCACATGTGCAAGGATTTTTGTTTCTGACCTCCACTTAATTGTATTGCAGGAAATCCTCTCCCCAAGTTCTGTTTCTGGACATTCAAGAGCACAATCTGCTTGAGATTCAAAAGCAGGTCCCAAGTATCCTGCGTTTCAACCATGTAGCTGGATATCCTGACCATAGTGGGGGTTGCTGTAAACAGATCATGATCTTCAAATAACATTTTTTTCTCAGGAAATCCCTTGCTTCAGTGTTTTGCTAAAAAGCAGTAACACTTCAGGAGGTTTTTTTGGTCATTAAGAAAGCTAAAAGAAAGGTGGTTTGTTTTTATATAGAGGAATTCTTAAGTGTTTTTAATTTCAGAAATCAGTCTGTGTTATCTTAGATAACTGTGTGCAATAGCAGATGAGGCTTTTGGCTCTTGCAGAAAAAGGTTTGCTGTAGACAAAATACTTCCTGTAGGGATTCAGTCTAGAGTGGTATGTCATTTAAATGTTGCTTCCAAACACCCTTACAGCCTCTTCAAGAGAGGACAAATATACTTGGTGTTTGTCAGTAGCTAATGTCAAAGAGATCTCTTAGAGACTGGCATGAATATACACCTGACTGATCTGTAACACCAGGCGATGCCTTTGGATCAAGCCCTAAATGCGACTCAGAGAGTAAAAGGCTAACCTACATGGGTTAGCTCAAGGGTAAAAGAGAATGCATGCCATGCAAGAATTACAACATTGCTTGAAGCAAGAGGTTTTTGCAGCCCCTGGTAACTCTGGCCCCATGTGTTCCTTCTCTTCAAGGTCAGGGTCAGAGCTACGAGTGATGGCTCTGATTGCATCAAATGCTACTGTTTTGCTACTTTCAAAGTAGATGCTTTATGTTCTCTGGTCCTTTTTTTGCAGGGTGGTGGTAATGTTTTTCAGGTCTTTTTTTTTTTTTTTTTTCCCTGATGATTGTCAGGCAATTAAGGATGATGATTTTTTTTTATTCTTCAGTCCCTTCTTTTGTGCTCCTGTAGTGTGCAATAGCAGTTCACCTTGGGCAAAGAACCTTACTTCTTTGTCAACAGTTTGTACTTCCACAGCATTGATCACAAAAGCCTCGCACATATCCTATGAATACACTAGGTACGTGCAAAAATTCTAAATGTTGAAAATGTATGAATTTTTTGAAGAGCCTGGTGTATAGAAGTAGGTTGTTGCATTAATTATTTTCACACTTAAGTCTCTTTTCCTATTTTATTGATGGTTTTATCCTATCTGAAAGCCAGACTGAATGTGTCCTACTTTTTAAATTAAAAATTTACTGCATGAATAATAGTTACAAAATAGACTGACCAGGATGTAGAAAAAGCTAATCTTAAATAGAAACTTTATAACATAATTTTAAATTACCATTTTTCTTGCTGCCTTTTTTTTTTTTAAATCTTGTCATTGGCATAAGTACACATGCCCACAGAACCAAAACCTAGGCTTAATAATATAATCACAAGATGACCAACCTAAATCCTTTCACCTAATTCTTTACCATAATAAATACATTTCTTCCACAGCCTTTAAAGTTTTCTATCCACAATTCTTCACCTGCCAGATACAATGGAAGTCAGATCAGCTGCAGTGATTCCTGATTTCTTTTTACTTCTCCAGTTTGTATTTTGAAAGAATTGTCCACTTCATCTTAATAAACAAGAAGGTTCATTTATTTGTGTAACTACAAATATAATTTGATTTAGTGTAATTAATAACTGGAAAAGAAGGCTTGTAACTTTTCCTATATCAGTCAATATATTATGATTTTACTTCTGCCTACTTTCCTCTTAAGCAAGAGCTCTTTTTTTTTTTTCAATAAAATATTTCTCCACCAGATAGGAGAACTGTATACTACTGAGACAAGAAGTTGCCAAAGCAAGAAAGGTACCATGTTTATATAAATAATAAAACTATCCCATGTCAGAACACATTAACAAAAATAGTGTTGCAGGACTTAGAAGTGTGATGCTTCAATTTGTAAAACTGAAGTAGGACTAGGATTCAGTTTTCATAGGTGGTAGTTAATTTTCTAATAAGGAGCCTGTTGCAATTTCACACACCTTCCTTTGAAGTTCAGTCACGAACCAGTGTCACAGGAAAAAGAATGCTCTCTATTAGTTCTTTTGTTTTCATGATACTGTGCTGGTAAGGAAGAAAAGCAAATTAGTCCCTGCTCTGAATCAACAAAGGTTGGGACTTCCCAGTGCATCATCACTGGTTGTGAAGAGGGGGTAAATAAATAAAAATTTAGTTTTAGG
>NW_010305243.1:0-8877 GCF_000700745.2 Antrostomus carolinensis | reverse complement strand
GGACAAGGGGCTATGGGTGTAAGCTGGAACAGAGGAAGTTCCGCTTATACTTCAGAAGAAACTTCTTTACGGTGAGGGTGACAGAGCACTGGAACAGGCTGCCCAGGGAGGTTGTGGAGTCTCCTTCTCTGGAGACATTCAAAACCCGCCTGGACGCCTTTCTATGTGATCTCATTTAGGTTCCTGCTCTGGCAGGGAGACTGGACTAGATGATCTTTCGAGGTCCCTTCCATTCCCTAACACTCTGTGATTCTGGGTAATACTAGTTTTGTATGGTTTTTACTATGGAAAGATTTCTTTGTACTATTTCTAATTCATACTTTAATACATTTGTTTCACAATAGCAAAGATCAGCTTAATGCCATGAACATGGGATTTTTTTTTATTGTTTTGGTTTGGGTTTTTTAATGTAAACAAGGTCTTATCCAAGCTTAAGACTGAAATCAAATATCATCTAAATTGTCAAGTTTGAAATAATCCAGCAATATTTGAAACATAAGTAGGTTTTTTAACTGACACCACTGTGCTAATACCACTGTCTTTGCCATACATCTTATAGACTCCCAAATAATAGATAAAAATCAGGTGTATTTATCACTGATGACTCAACTGCTTTTTGACCAGCAAGGTGGTATATTAACCAACCCTTGTACAGCATAAATCCTTGACCTTTTCCATCAACAGGATAACTGAAAAAGCTAAATACTTGAAATTCAATTTTTTTGCAGTAGTATTTTTTCTTATGAGGAGATACAATACACAATTCTTTGCAGTATGCGTTTCTTATCATAAAGATTTTTATGTCTGATATCTTTTTAACTTTGATGTTCAGTCTTCTGTAAGGGCTAATCTGTGGATAAGCTCTTACAAGCCCCCTACTATGAAAGTCAAATCAAGAGTCCTTATGAATATGCACGAGTAAAACAACTAATATAGTAATTTTCTATGGGTACTTACTGTGCTGGGTGGCTCTAGAAGCCATTCCAAATGGTTTTGATTTTGTGACTGAGATTCTTAATGGTAGTAATTATCTGCTGCAACCATGCAGTACCAAACATGATGGGTGATACAGATACTTAAAAAACAAAAACAAAAAACCAAAACCAACCAGCAACCCTAAAGATGCTAATGACCACATTTTAGTTCCTACAAGACAATTAGCCCCTACTAATGATTTTTATATTTATGTGCACATATATAAAAAAGAATCTTAACAGATTAAGTATATTATTCTAACATACTTACACTCCTGGGATAACTGACTATCCCATCTGTCCATATAAAATATTTTCCATTAGCTGTGTGTGTTGCTGATCTGGCAATAAAAACTATTTTATCTCCAGTAATTTCTTTTTGATTTTATGATTTTCAATTTCCTTCAGCTCTTTCATAAAAACCTCTACTTAAGAACACGAGTCGCATAGTGCATCAGCAAAAGTTTTAGGTACACTTTCAACAAGTAACAAGTCATGCATTTTGGTTTGAGTTTTAATTATTTTTTTCCTCATTTACCACTACTCTTTATAATAATAATTAACCTAAACAAACCTTTTCGAGCCAGACCTTTTAAAGCCACTCACTAGAGTGTAAATGCTCACTTTCTAGTGATCTCCATTACTTGCAAGCAAGAGTGACAATAAGACTAGCAGTGTATAATACATCATCTTTTAAAATCAGATAACAGTTACTCTTTTTTCATTGAGACCTAGTCTTTCAAGACCAACCTTCTGAACACAATGTAATGTAAACTCATTATATGACAGGACATATTTTCTTTCACTTTGCACTAACCAGTCTCCTAGAAACCGAGGAAATACATCTTTATAAAATAATCATCTTATTGGTTTACATTATAATGATTAAAGATACTAAAATTTTTAGAGCTGGAGATGCACAAGTTACTGAGAAAAGTCTGTCAGGAATTAAAAATTTGAAGTGCCTTAGCCCAACATAAAAATTTGACTGATAAATGCTTTGAAAACTTTTGTTGAGAGTTATTCAAGCCAATAAAAATAGGAACATAACCTAAAGATCATTTCAGATCAAATGTTTTGTGGTCGTTTTTTTGGTCTGGGTTTTTTTTTCTCCCCCCTGGGAATACCAGTATGTTAAATAATTGATCAGATAATTTCAGGGAGTTTTCCCACCAAACTTCACTAGGTCCTCTGCATACCACAAGTTCCACAATTTGTTTTTGCTATCACATCAACATAGTATATGTTTTGTACCTTTCATGACATTTGTTACTTTGCACATGTGCCAGCCTACAGGACACCTCCAACTCTGAAGCACGTGGAGCTAACTCTGAGCTTTCCTCCATTTTCTATCGTCACCTCCACCAACTGTACTTTCTTGTCCACAACACAGTGTAACCACACACTTGTTACTTTTCTGCTAAAGCTACTTTTCTTTTTATTCATTCATATTTTAAGAAAACATTAACAACCAGGTCCCAGTATTCCTAAATAATAATAACAGCAATAATAATATTAAATAGAGAAGAGGGTGCCTCAGCTATGGCTTTGTCACACTGCAATGCAACTGTCTTGTTTTCCTGTTATGAATTCCCTATATACATGTCTACTAATCACTAGAAGATGATTTGTTTCTATTTATTATCCAGAGTTTAGGAGATTAAGAAAAGCACTTGCCTTGCAGGTCCCTCATCCAATATCTGAACAATCAGAATGCATGACTAATTCTCATTAAGCTCAATGGCTTTAGCTGCAATTCACCCACCTGTTCCCAAGTTGAAGGCTGAGATTTTTATTAACTCTTCCAGCAGAAGACACAAAAGTAGTTGGATTTTTTTTTCCTGTATTTTAATTACTGAATTGTAACAAGTCAGACTGTTCAAATGCCATCAAGTCTGCTTCTCTTTCCCCATCACCCATTATCCTCCTCACATAATAGAAGGGAAAAAAAAAAAAGATTCAAGCAGAAAGATCTTGCATATGAATGTGTCCTCTTATAATGTTTTTATTCAGAGAAGCCATGGTCTAATTTTCATGACCAGACTTCTCAGATTTCACTTTCACCCTGAATATAGCTGTGACAAGTAAGTCAAGGTCCAATGATTCCAATTAGAGAGGTTTTCTCATGAAGGTAAAGCATATTGCATTTCCTGACAATACTGTATTACAGCAAAATTATTGTGAAAGGGTTTATCTTTAAAGAGGGCAGTAGTAGCTACAATCATCTTATTCAGTGACTTAAAACTGTGACATAAAGCAACAGATAGCACAAAATATCTGCCAAGCACGATCTTTTTCTCCTATCAGTGTTCTACAAAGCAGAACAATTACTTTCATGTGGTTTTACTCTTAAAAAAGAAGAAAGTGGCAAATGGTGACACATTTTCAGCAACAATTAGAATAATTCCAATATTGTTTGCAATTCTATATCTAGTTTTACATTTTTTAAGATAAAAGATCACATCTTGTTTAATAGTGATAAAATATTAATTGATATATTACAGACTGTGCATGGAAATATGTTTGTAAAACTAGAAATGAAGACTGAAATAGGATCATATTTCATAATTAGAGTGGAAGGATTAAGGAAACAGTAAGTAGCAGATACTGTCTACACAATTATGTTCAACATTCAGTTTCTTTACAGTATCATCTGTAGGCACAGGATAACTCTCAAATGACAGGGTTGTTCAAAGACGCATCAACTTGAAGTTACAGATCTCAGTTTACACTGTAACAAGTAATATGAATATCAGATTCTTCGTAACTGGGGGAGGAGGGCAGGAAACCAATGAAACATCTTGATGTATGAGAGATTCATGCCACTTGACCTTAGGTGTACAGTCCAGGTCTGCATCAGAGCCTGAAGTCACTAGTTCTCTTAACAGTCAGTGAAGATGTAGTCTGTGTAGTTAATAGACTATTGGTGTCAGTTACCTGACCAGAAGTCCACATTTTCTTTAGGATGAAATATACAAAGTCCTGGATTAATTATCTGATAAAGACTACATTATTGTTATACAAACCCCATCCTTAAGGGGCTACAGTCCCTAGGCTATTTAACCAATCAGGTTTGCATTTATTAGTTTTGTTTTTCTATCTCCAAATCAGTGTACTGATCTCATACTGATCCTTTGAAGCAGATACCATGCAACTGCCTTTTATTTTGGTAAAAACCATTATAACAACAAATCTCAGGAAACACTTCCTTAGTTATGTTTATGAGAGAAATAATCCCAAATGGAGCAAGTGAAAATACATGGTCAAGCCATGACAATTTAAGAGAAACATCAAGTACAGAGGAAGATTTTCAGTGAGGATTTTCTCTAGACAGAAAAGGCACCAAAACCATGAACACAAAATTCCCATAAATAACTATCAGAATTTATAGTGGCTCCACTATAGAATCCACAGTTTTAGTGGATACTGGTCCACAAGGGAAGAAAATGTTGCTTTGCTATTTATCCAAGGAATGCAAATTGCCTGTTGAACACTGGGAAGAGTTTGCTTGCAATAGTGGCATGAGACACTGAAAAATAATTGAACAAAAACCCTGAGAAATGGAAACAAAGGTAAATGGAAGCATTAAAACTGTTCAGTAGAGGGAACAATCTAATGCATAACAGAACCATTCAGACAGCCATGTGTATGTCCCCTCTCTGAATAATGCCTCAAATCAATAATGTTGTCATCTAGGGAACAATTTTCTTCATTATTTCACTAGCACTACAGTTCACCAAGTAACAGGACCTGAATAACAACAAATAACAAACCCAGTATTTGACAAACCAACTTCAACTACCATTTGAACAACTTTATAGATATCCAAGGACTGGAATCCTAGGCTGTTTGGTAGCTAACTCTGTTGCTATCAGCATTTCCCGGTCTTCCTACAGATTATTTGAGATTGTCTATGAAGATATACTAGCTAAACTGCTTGGAAGAGCACTTACAGCCAATGACTTGTAGTACCAGAACTGTGAACCATTATCAATTAATAAGTAGGAATCAATTTTTTCCCCTATTTTAAATGCCTCTCTTAGAATAGAAGATTGAGATTTTTGTGCATAGATTTTCAATTATTTTCTATATTCGCTAAAGCCACACTAACTGGAAACATAACCCTATGTTTCCCAAACAGCTACTTTAAAAATAGTAAGATTTCTTTATCCAAGAGGCTTTTTAGCCATGTATTTGTACAGAGGTACTACAAAAAAATTACACGGGCATTTTCTATAATGTTTGCTTAGTCAATACTTATCTTTGACAGAGGAAACAGAAAAAAATCAATCTTTTATGTAAGGTTGCCTAAATCTCTTTTCTCTAATGAATGACAAGTGATACTTCTTTCAAAATTATTCTGAATGTCACATGTTACTTAAAGCTCAGCACAACTTTAAAATATTATGGTGCTCCACTCTGGTTACAGAAATTTTACTGAATTCAATGGCATGATTACTGTTTCACTGATATTTAATTTAGAGGCAGATCAAGATTTTCAATTAGATCACTGTATCTGCATAAGCAGATATGCATATTATGAACTGTGTTCTCTGTTGCAAAGTAGGCAAAAAGTATCATTCTCTTGGGCTGTTAGTTGCTGATATTTCTGTACAAGCCCTATACAGTTAGAAATAAGGAGGCAAATATCTATGACTAAAGTTCACAAACTGGAACTAAAAAACCCTATAAAACTCCTGTTTTCTGTTATTACACATATTACAAGTGTCACATCTTACCAAATCTTCAAAGCTTACCAACACTATATCCTCTATTCCAGTGGTTCTGTATATAATTTGCTTACATATTTGTAAAAAGAAATAAATGACACATTTTTTTGTTTACTTGACGTATTAGGAAACTATTAAAAGAGCTTTGAAACTTGAGACTAGATACTTTAGAGGATTAAATATCCAAATATACTAAAGTTGACACCAAAATTCAACTTCAAAATGAATCACTGATTCTAAAATTATGTGTTGGAAAACACCTCTGTAAGAAAACACATTCTCTTGCTTACTATTTAGTTACAAACATGGAGAATAGATCAAATTTTCTTATTAAAAACACTACCAAGTTATCAGGTGACTACTCATCAGTAAAGGGATGAAGAGTGTATTTTAGTTACTGTGTAGAGAAAGATACAAGATCCCCCAAAGATATTGATACAAAAATAAGATGATATTTTTTAGGAATTGCACAGTGCACAGATCTTGTGCCCTTGTGCAGAAGAATGAATTTCAACCAGAAAACTTGCACAGGGACATGAATATAGGAGATTAAAACTGGTTTAAATCTTCAGGAAAGTATCCAAAGAAAAACTGGGTTATTTGCCCAGCTTTTTAACACTCCTTGGCAGCTATTTACTACAATGCAATTCAGTTTTTCCAAGCTAGTATTCAATGAACATCGTATTATAAACCAAATAGATTCCATGCTTTGTATACTGAAATTAAACTGTTTGGACTGAGTCGCAAGATACCTTTAAGCATGCTACTTGATCATAACTATTGGGAAAGACATATAATATAAAGTCAACATATTTTACTCAAAGTGAAAGACACGTTATCAAGATTAATAATTTTCATAAGCATCTCTAACAACATTAAAAAATCCTTATTCATAAAGGTAATGGCTTTAAATAATCTTCTGGAAACTTCTCAGTTTGAAAAACTTCAAAATCCAGTGCTTATAGATGGCAGCTTTTGAGAGCAAGGATTATTAAAGACTCCTGTTGGTGCTGTGTTCCACTCATTTTCTCCAGAAGCCCTGGGATACCTGCACTGGCAGTTGTGTGCCAACTCTGACTGAAGGCAGTTGCCGTACTGAAGCTTCTCTGAGTATACCTGGTGAAACTGCTTGTCATACTAACAGCACTCGAACCTTCTGAATTCTCATAGCCTATGTTTAAAACAATATTTAAAGAAAGATTCCAAAGACTGAATTCTGACGTATTTTCAGACTGGATTATGCATCATGATGCCACAGTAAACATGCATACTATTCTTATCAATAGTAAGCACATTTGCCTTTGAAACTAGTGGATAGTTTCCTTCTTTACACAGGTTGCTCAAATAGTTTCTGAACATTTTTTAACATGAAACCAAACATAAAACTGAACTAAACACTAGTAATCAAGATAGGTAGAGAGATAATCCAATATAAAAATACTTATTATATAAGAAAAAGTTTTCAAGCACATTAGAAAATCCAAGTTTATAGTTTAATTAATTTATTAGGGAGGAAAAAAAAATATGCACACACAAACACACAAAAAAAAAAAAAAAAAAAAAAAAAAAGGAGTGTAAATTCTGAGGGCTTTGAGCTGAAAAGCACTGGGCCACTTACCATGGTTTCTCCAATCAAATTTAGACTCTGTGTAAGACTTTATTCTGCCATTGATTTGCTACTTTCACATTTAGAATCATAGAATGGTTCGGGTTGGAAGGGACCTTAAAGATCATCCAGTTCCAACCCCCCTGCCATGAGCAGGGACACCTTCCACTAGACCAGGTTGCTCAAAGCCTCATCCAGCCTGGCCTTCAACACTTCCAGGGAGGGGGCATCCACAACTTCCTTGGGCAACCTGTTCCAGTGTCTGACCACCCTCACAGTGAAGAGCCTCTTCCTAATACCTAATCTAAACCTACCCTCTTTCAGCTTAAACCCATTTCCCCTTGTTCTGTCATTAACTGCCCTTATGAAAAGTCCCTCCCCAGTTTTCTTGTAGGCCCCCTTCAGGTACTGGAAGTCTGCTATAAGATCTCCCCGGAGCCTTCTCTTTTCCAGGCTGAACAACCCCAACTCTCTCAGCCTGTCCTCACAGGAGAGGTGCTCCAGCCCTCGGATCATCATTTGATTGTGCTTTGTTATGCTTCTCTTGCACTTTCTCCAAATACGAACATGACTAGGAACTTGAGACTGCTTTTACTACACTACCACTGGCAAACCTTCTGTTTGCTGCTCGTACACAGTGGACTTAGTGCTTTTTCTGCTGTTCTCAAACCATTCCTGTTCCCCCCTCCCCACCTGCACTTACTGTAAAGCAGCCCCGGGTATACTGGAACAACAGACTGAAAGCCTCTGACTGTGAGCTGCAGAAGCCTAAAAATGCAGTGTGGTGCCGGAAGACAGTTACAGAAATCAGAGACTACCAGCTTCTTAATTGTGCAGAGTGGGGAAATTATCCCAGGTAAAAGCTTCTGTAGGACTTCCAAATAGCAGTCCCTGTCAACCTAACACTAGGCAAAATCACTCCTGCCAGGTAAACAGTTTATCCCTGAGCATTTGGACATTCCCACCAATCACATGGAAAATTTCTTCACATGGTGAAAAGCAGCAGTATACCCTGCCCACAACCCAGCTCAAATTAGTCTCAAAAGGTCAGAAAAAGACGAAAACCCTCCATAAAATTAAGAGAGCACAATGATCAAGATTTTTCTTCTTTTTCTTTTTATCTTCAAAGAAGCAATTCTTTTCAAAATACATATTGAATGTTCAAATCACTGCATCACAAACTTACATTTCAAAGGCCAGGGTCACTCCCACCTTCTCATACGGTCTCACACAAAATTATCAAATTCTGTTCTGAAACAACTGGGGTTTCTTGTTCCAATTTTGGCTTGGAAGGCTGTTCCAAAATTCTTTTCTTCTAGTGATTAAAATCCCTTTATTTCTAGTACAACCATACATCAAATTAAATGAATTTATTTTTTAAGGAATACTCATATTTCTCTTTCAGCTTTCAATTTACTAGTCTTTTCTCTGAAGAATTGTTCAGACTTTCATCGGTGTAATCGTTGACAACACTTCTAATTTGTTCTGGCTTCCACCCGCCCCCCTCTTTAAAAAAATTAAAATATTATATATAAGTATAATATATATATATAAGTATTATATATAT
>NW_010305242.1:14169-14622 GCF_000700745.2 Antrostomus carolinensis | reverse complement strand
TTGCCCAACACCCCCAGGTCCTTTTCTGCTGAGCTATCTTCTTTTCAGAGATATTGAATAGAAGCTCTGGTGCAGAGAGGTGGGCACACGCCGAGGTCTGGCAGAGGAGATGCCAGCTCTTGCAGCTGGGGAAAAATAAAAGAGATTTGCTTTGGCAGAGCAGCCAGAGCTGCGCACGGTGGGGATGGACCTGGCTGCAACGGGGGAGTTGGGGACAAAGCCCCTTTCACAGGTGTCACTGGCAGCCCTTCCTCAGCTGAGATGAAGCACCCTGCAAACTGCCGGTGTGAATCCACACAAACTCTCCGAGCTCCCGAACCCGGTGAACGTGTGAATGTCGAGGGAATCAGTTAAATCCCTGTACTGGGTTTGCGTGGCAAGGTTTTGGTAGCGGGGGAGAACATGGGGTGGCTTCTGTGAGAAGTTGCCAGAAGCTTCCCCCATGTCTGACCC
>NW_010305242.1:2889-13971 GCF_000700745.2 Antrostomus carolinensis | reverse complement strand
AGGAGGTGCTCCAGGCGCCGGAGCAGAGATTCCCCTGCAGCCTGTGGTGAAGACCATGGTGAGGCAGATGTCCCCCTGCAACCCATGGAGATCCATGGTGGAGCAGATGACCACCTGTAGCCCATGGAGGACCCCACACCAGAGCAGGTGGAGGCCTGAAGGAGGCTGTGACCCCGTGGGAAGCCCACACTGGAGCAAGTTCCTGTCAGGACCATCAGCTGATGGAGGGCAACTTCCAGGGGCAGGGTTGGGAGCGCTGGATCCCGCTCTGACTCACGTAACCGCGCGCGGCCGAAGCGTCGCCTCCACCTGGGTTCAGTAACTCACGCTCACGGAGCACAAATTACACTTTTCGAGTGAGCAATTTGCATGAAAAATTAATTCAGGTGAAATTTTTTCCCTGAATGTCTTTGTAAACAAACTCTCAGAGGCACCGGCACAAAAAGATCTGCGGAAGGTTGAGCGTTTCCCGGTTTTATTTCGAGAGAACAAAGGGAAAGTCAGCGAGGGCAGAAGGTCCTGCAGCCAAAACCTCACCAGCGTCCCTGCGAGGGCTCTGTCATCCCACCTTCACCATCGGGGAGGGCAGTTCCACCTCGGCACTCGCTGTCAGGCAGCATATGGATATTAAACTTTTGGAAGCCCATCTAACTGACAGAGCAGGTGGCGATGGTGATGGAAGGCTGGCATTCGGTGAGCTGGCAGGAGTTGGTGCAGTTGATTGCCTAAGAGGGGAGCGTTTAACCCCAGTAATTGAGCAGGGAAAAGAGCAAAATATTCTTTCAAAACTCCAGACCTTGTCAAGTAAATGAACGTGTTGCTGAAGTTTTCTGCCTGGTGGTGTTTTTGAGAGAGCAAGAGTGCTGAAACAGCACCAAAAAAACCCAAGGTTTTTAACTCATTCTGCAAACCAGAAAGCCAAAAGGTTTTTCTCTTTTTTCCCCCCCGAGGACCAGAAACCCCCTCCACCTCCAGACCTGTGGTTGAGCTGGGGAAGGAGCATCAGGGTGCTGGACAAGTATCTGACTCTGCTCTGGACGTGCGGTCACCATTGTGCTGGCTGAGCCCACCATCAGGTTGCTGCCGTTCAGTGAGGAAGATGCTGTCAAGCTGGCCTTCAGCCTCTGTGAAAGGAGAAAAAAGGACGTCAGTGGAGCTGTTCTCCATGCTGGTAAGGCTTCAACCAGCTTCTCTGTCATCCAAGGAGCCAAGCCATGAGGGGAACAGGCTCTTCAAGGACCGCGGCTGATTCAAATCCAACCAAAAGCCATCACCATCTGGTCCACCCAAAGACAGGCAGCGGCTTCTAACTCAGGTCCAAGTGGACAGGTGTCCCCACCCCAAAATCACTACTGGGACTGGCACTGACCCGCTCCCCAGCTGGTGGGAGGCTCTGCGGAAAGACCAGGGGCTGAACAGGCTGCAGAGCCCAACTGTCCTCCAGCACCCACAGAGGGTCCTTCTGGGATGGACAAGGACCTACACGTGATCAAGACCGTCAAGACAACGTACCAGCAATGGTGCAAGGAGAGGGTTTGCAAACGTGTCCACCTCATCTCAGACAAAAGAACAAGGGGTTTTGCTGTTCTTTGTTCACAAACTTTGGTTTGTTTCCCATCTCCGCACCTATTCTGAGCCACGAAGAGCCAGGAGAGAGGGAAATTCTTTCATAAACTTTTAGTTAAAGAGGTCTACATGAAAACCACGACCAGGATCCTTGGATTACAGTACAACATCTCTTCTCTTGGCTCTGCCTTCCTCAAATCCACCTCCAACCCATCTGTTATCTTGGAACTAGAAGCACCAGCTTTACAAAACAGTCTGGTTTAGGATGAGGCTGAGGTTTGTCTCAACAATAGCGTGTGCCTGCTCTGCCTGCCAGAGCCGCAGCGCTGATGAGTCCAATATTCCTGGTGGCATTTGCAACACCTGCTCTCGGCGCGGGGAAGCGCAGAGCAGGATTTATGGAGAAGCAGAAGGCAGCAGAGAAAAAGCCTCAAGAAAAAGTCTCTTCTGGAAGAGTTAGTGAAGACTTAGGGACAACAGCGTGGATGTGACCCCCGCGCCGGCGGGTATTTGGACACTTACCATTTTGGCTTCAGAGTGCACTGGAAGTCCTGATGGTGAGATGGACCCGCTGCTGTTGATGGGCGGCCCAGGAATACCGGGAATGTTCGGCACCATGGACATCGGCCGAGCCAGCTACGGGGGAGGAAGCAACACACGGGTTTTGGAAGCTGAGGTGCTTTCACAAGCGTGCTCTGCGAAGCGGCTCGGTAATAATTCCCCAACACAAGCACATTTATAAACCCTGACAAACGTTCAGCGTTTAACCGCCGCCATCCATTACGCCTGCTGTCACTGAAGGCCAGCAGCCACAACTTTGGTGGCCACGGTGGCTGTTTTGGAGTCACCCAGCCATACTACCCTAGTGCTGAGGACAGGAAGGAGGGGCAGCCTCTCTCCTTCCCTTCCCTTCCCTCCCAGAGGGCTTTTCCCCACCAGTATGGGAGAGCAGATGGAGAGGGAAGGTATGAGATGCCCTCAGGTTCTCTGCCCAGCTCTATCGCAAAGCTGCCACAACACCCACGGGTAAGTCCTCTCCTAAACATGGAGAGATTTCTCCCTCATCAAAGAGGGGAAAAAACACAGAATTTGTGTTTCCTTTTCTAAGCTGCTCAGGTAGCCTATCGCAAAGCACTGCAAACACACGGCACGGTTCAAACCAGCAGCAAGGTGTGAGGATGTTTCCATGCCCACAAGCTATGCCGACCTGCCTGCGTGTCTGCCTACCCTGACATCAACATTCCCGTTACCTGAGGCAGAAGGATTTGGTTGTTACTCACTCAAAACCCAAAAGACATGCCTAGCAGGACAGACAGGATTTGCAAGGGCTTCCTGATGGGGAGCTGAAGCGCTCGGTAGATGCACAAACCACCCCCTGGGTCAATCTGCTCGTTGAGTTCTGCACCACGGAAAATCCTCCGCGTGCAAAGAGCCCAACCTGCAAGGCTGACGTTCAGACAGCTCTTTAGCACGTTGGCGAGGTGAGGGTGGCTTTCCTGGCCTGCAAAGACCAACATGTTCTCTGCAAGCTCGAATGGTTTCAATTGAGGCACGTCGTTCCAAATGGAAGCAGCTAATCAGGGATCCTACAGTTCCCAGCCCCGGATCAATGGCGTGAGCCATCTGTCCAGGCAAGGCTTTGTTTTTCTCCAGACTCACTGCCCTCTAGTGCAATCGACACGTTATTACTACCTATTGGGGGGTGGCCCTGCTCCTCCTCCTCCTCCTCCTCCTCCTCATCCAGTCTGATCTCACACAGAGGGGGAGATATATTTTAATTTTTAGAAAATGGGTATATTTGGCAGAGGAAAAAACCAGCGTCCCCTCCTGTGTCGTGCAGAGCTGTGTGGGAAGCTTCTCTTACCGATATAACAGAAGGCATCTGCACGGGAGGGCCTGGCAGGACGGGCATGGTCTGTCCGTTCGCAAGCTGCACGACGAGTGGAAGGGAACCTGTGGGAGACCTGGAGAATCACAGAGTCATTAAGGTTGGAAAAGACCTCTAAGATCCAACCGGTCCAACCATCAACTCATCACCACTATGCCCATCAAACCACATCCCTGAGTGCTACATCTACACGTTTCTTGAATGCTTCCAGGGTTGGTGACTCCACCGCTTCCCTGGGCAGCCTGTTCCAGTTCAAGTTCTCATGGATAATTTCAAGTTCATGCTGTCCCAGCAGCAAAACGAGCTCGAGGGCAGAAGCACAAATTAATTCAATTAATTCTAGTCAGTGGATTTAGGGTCCTTTTCCCATTTCTGGGAAATGAGTTCTGAATGAGTGGGTGCAAAGCCCAGCTGAGCACGTGTTAAGGTCACTCAGCCTCTGGCACACTCACTACATGGTAGCCAGCATGTGCCAACACCACGCCGAGGTAGCCCAGGCTACTGCTCCTCGCTGGGGGCTGGCAGTGACGCTGATGGCCAGTGTTATGATGGTCAACTCCTGGGCAAACGTCCAGCCAAAACACCACAGCCCCAAGATATGGTGTCCATTTGAACAGCCAGAAAAGAACATCCAAGGGTTGCTGCTACTCCTCAATGGGGAGGTTGAATGTGTCCTCCCGGGCAGGTGGGGGAACTGGGCAGCTGCTTTTGCCTGTAACTTCTTGGCCTGTGAGCCACGACTGCCAAGCTCCTACGAGAGGGTTTGCAAGGATTTAGCTTTCCATTAACAAACACTTCTGACACTGACTCCAGCAAAAACCTCCTAAATATGGAGTTTGATGCAGGGCTGGCTTGTGTCTGCCCAGACAAGGGCTTGTGTCTGCCCAGACAAGGGCTCTGGGAGACAGGAACGGCCCTGCTCGCTGCAAGCTGGGGGAGGAGGCGATCGCACCGGAGCCTAATTGTGACAAATTAAAAACACCAAAAGCTTTTCCCATCGCAGATCACTTTGCAGCGAAAGGCAGCAGTTCACACACTCCTGCCTCCATTTCAGAGTGTCACAAACCTCACCATGCTCTGGCTCTGACCCTCCAGACTCAGCCTTTCTAGGAGAGCTGAGGAAAAGCCGGAGCTGATCCACTCCAGCCGATGGGAGAGGAAGGAAATCGTCCCTGCCAGCAAGGGCTGATCTCCTGCTCCTCCTCAGCTCACAACAGCGCAGCAGGGAACCGAATGGAGGCAGAGACGAGCCAGGAAGAGAAGAGCAGAGCTGCTGGGAGCCTGACTTTAGGGGAGGGAGAGAAAATATTCGTTGCCGCCTCCTTTGCCGAGCCCAGGGTAGGGGATGGAGGAGGCTGGGCTGCCTGGGATCCTTGGAGGAAGCTGTGCTGGCATGGAGTAATGGCAGAGTGGAGAGAAGAAGGGGACGTGGGTCAGAGGGGGGAGTTCATCGCGCCAATAACTCAGGCTGGAATTTTTAAAGCTGCCTTGGGAACGCGAACGCTCGGCTCTCATTCATTTCTATTGGGCAACCCAAATCCTCCAAGGCTGCTTTGAAAATCCCAGCCTAACACGCTGAGTTACAGAGAGGTCACAGCCTCCCCTCCATCTCTGTCACGACAACAACCCCACCGCGTCCACAGCGGCCCTAACGCAGGGACCCTCGTTAAAGCTGCAGCCCGACCTAAGAGTGTGTCCAACTCTCTATGTCCTAGGAGGGATCTACCTCCGTGGGCTGCAAAGGGCAAATAAAATCATATTAAAGTCTAGTTTACTCCAGCTCTGATGTTTTCGTGCCTCCAAGCGCGAGCGGACTCAGTTCCAAACAGCCCTTGCGAGTCTCTGCCCGTGCTGGGTTACAGAAGGAATATAATGCCCTTTCAAAACCCCAGGACAATCACTTAACCCCTTAATGCCTTAAGACAGGATTTAAAACTTTCCGTCAGGAAGTCTGGATTGATGGTGCCAGAGGGTCAAAGTAAAAACACAACACAAAAATATGAAGTGACAGCTGAAAAAAAAATGGCTTGGTTAATGTAAGGAGCCAGCCTCAAACAAGGGTAATTAGAAAGAGGCCAGGACCACAGCAAAAAAGCAGCATCCTGACACCAAAGAATAGATATAGGGCTAAATATATGTCTCCTGAGGGCTCATTGTAATGTGTTTCCTGCATCCTTCAGGCTCCTTCCTTTTATGTGCAGGGCTGGAGCTACCTACCAGCGTGGCAGACTCATAAGCGCCGCAGCCAGCGCTCTGGAGCCTGCGATCCAGAAGCAAAACGGAGCAGGTCATTAGATCTGCTGAAACAAACAGCTCCCGAGGCAGAAGCTGACCATGAAGGAGACCAGCAGGTTGCAGAAGAGGTTACACTTCAGAGGCAACAGCTGTCTGAGAAAATCCCCAAAGCCATTAAAGATCCAGACGATTTTCCTACCGCCGCTTTAGCCCGGTGCTTTCCACCGCATCAAGCTGCAAAAGCAACTTGGGGAGTCCCCAGTCAGGCCACGCTCCCACCGTCGGCAGCGAGTGTCATGTCAACAGTGTTTGGGGACTGGGTTTAATTTCTCCCCGCGGTGAGTTTCGCCTCGTTTCGTTAAACTACGACAATTAGTTCCCGCTTTCTGCACTTACACCCCATTCTGCTTTTGTAGACAGTACTGCAACGAGGTCTTTATGCCCAAGCAGCCGCAGCGGGAATTGTGGCACCTCAGTTGTTCTGACAATCAAGGAACTTATTTAGTTACCTAATTACTGCCCAGGAAGCTTGACGGTACGGGAGAAAAACCTCAGCGCACGTGTTCCTCCTCCGTACTTACCCAAGCTGCCTGTTGGAAGGGGGAGCCTGGGTAATGACAGAGGTTGGGGAAGGCAGAGTAGGGTGGAGAGGGTCGTAACCCAAGTGTAGCGGCAGCGAGCCGGGACGTACGATGGTTGGAGTAGGCGTAGAAATGATAACAGGCTTGGAGGTGATCTCCTAAAGAGGATCAACAGACAAAAGGAGACATGTTTTTAATTGTTAGGTTAATAATCACCCGGTTGGCTTTTCCTTCCGATGGCTTAAAAGCAATTTATGGAAAATTAAGGCACTTTCATCACAGAAACTGAGGCACGGAGGGGAATGACTCAACCAAAGCCACCCTGACTTGATGTCACTGCAGTGAACGGGGCACAGAAATTCAGACTCCTGCTACCTGCAGCAGCCTCTGGCAGATCATCTCCCTGTCTGAATTACCGGTCCAGCCCCAGCCAGTGTCTCCAGAGCGGGAAGTTCCTCAGATGGAGACTGTGTCACCTGGACTAGTCTGCTCTGAATCACCAGCCAGCCCCACCAGGACACAGGGAGCTGGTCTTGGAGAAGATGTGTGACACGTGTGGCACTTTTGCTCTGCCAGAAAAGCCTTCCCAGGGTGACGAGCCAGGCTTTCTGCACTAGTCAAATCCACGTGGAGACTTGAGGGCAGCAGATGTGTATTTTACCAAATAAGTTTTTATTTCTATCTCAAACGAGAGGAACCAAGCCCAAATCAAGCCTTGGCACCCAAGTGGAGAAAAATCTTGTTCTCATCAAAGGAGAGACTAACATCTCCACAGGGCACAGGTAGGGGGACAGACCTACCTTCTCCTTGTTCTGTGGTGACCGCGGGTTAGAGGCAGGGCTGTCCGGCGGCGACGAATCCACCTCCACCGGTTCTTCCTCCTTTATCTTGATGTCTGGGGTGGAGGGCAGAGACATGTCCAGGGCTCCGGCATTCTACAGGAAAACCAGTCATGGATTGAAAGGACAATTAGCTCATATTGTTTGTGAAACATTCAGCTGCTCCCAGAGGAGGAAGAGCTACAGCTCTGAGCTCTTGCCAAATTATTATTATTTATTTGTACTGAAGTAGCATCTGGGAGCCCGAGGCGGAGAGCGATGCCGCGCCGGCCCCGTCCAAACAGAGTCAGAGGCCCAGGAAAGCCAGTTTCTGCCCCAGATGGCACCATTTTGTGGTTTCTCAGTAAAACACACACAATTCTTTCCATGAGTTAGGGCTTTTGGGTTTTTGGTTTTTTTTTTCATAAAAAGGCTCTGCTAAGGAGAACAGGTAACAAAGCCAAATGCCTGCGAGTTACAGAAGGCACTTTCATTCGCAGAAGAGCTGTAAAGCATTGTATAAATCAGCCTGAATTATTTTATTACCCGATTATCAAAAGCAAACAAAGAGCCATGCAAGTTATTAAATATCTATGAGCGCCCCATTAAAATAAAACCCAACCATATGCCTGAACCTGGCAACTTGCCACCACCCTGGGTTCCAGCAGTGCCACGTGCCCCCTTTTAACCAGTTAACAACTTGCTGGGGACAAGGAAAAGGACAGGGTGACAACAAGGTAGGAGGGGAACTAAGCTGAGAGGCCACCTCTCCCCTTCCCAGACCTGGAAGAAGAGAAGACTTGGGAGAAGATGGCGTTTGGGAACAGCGGAGGAGCCAGACTGTGACTGCAGGATGCTGCATTCGATTGGGCTCCAATAGACCTTGCAAATCACTCGGTTCCTCCCTCCGTCCCGGGCAGGAGAAACTCTCCCTAAATCAGTCCTGACGGCTGTTTGTCCAACCTGCTCTCCCCTCCCTCCACCATCAATCCCGGCGTTTTCCTTCGCTCGCCCCACTGCTGACAGTTTGTCCTGTCATCTAACCTGAACCTCCTCCTTTTGCTGCATTTTAAGTCCTCTCAAGGGAGGGGAAAATTGCGGCAAGAGGGTAAATCCGGGCACCTGGGGATCCTGCTCCGGCTCTGCGCTGATTTACCAGAGGAGGGGGGGGCTTTGCTTGCGGTAGGTGCAGTAACCATTTACCTGCCCTCTTAAGCAGAAACGTTTCGTTGGGAATCACAAAGGGAGAAGGGATTAACATGCAGGAAAGTTTCAAACCACTTAAAATGCCTCCAGGGAAGTCCCTGCTGTGTCTATGTTTTTAATTAACATGCTGGTGTGGAGACCACCCTTGGAACTGGAGGACAAAACACAACAGCAGCGACTGGGCTCGATGAGATGCGGCCAAATGTTGAAAGCATCTCAGAAATGCAGCAGGCAGCTCTGGCCAGGCTTGGTGAGTGACAAGCCATCTGGGCCAGGGACCTCGCCTGTGCAGAGATTTCTTTTTCTTTTTTAGGAGGGATTATGCTTTTCCTAACGCCTGAAATCACCCCAAGCTTCGCTCCACCTCATTCGCCCGGTTGCTGGTGGAAATATTTAGACTGCAGTCATCCTAAAGCCAAAAAAAAAAAAGGAAACCATCGAAGAGCCCAAGGATTTTAGCTGCAGCTATGAGGTAGTGCAGCCCAGGAGATGGGTGGTCTTGTGTAGAAAATGACTGGCTAGACTGTGGGCTGCTCAACCATCTCGATGTGAAACCACAAACGAAAATCTACCTTTTCCCAGCGCTTGCTCAGGCTCTGGGCTGCAGAGAACAAAAGGCAGAGAATTCCGAGCATAAAATGCTACCAGAGCCTGCAGCATACCAATGAGAGAGATCAATTTATGCTTTAAAGAGCCCTGTTATTAGGAGAGCGGGTGAAAGACAGTTTTCAGTTTTAATTCTGAATTCCTCCGTTCCCCATCTCGGTGAAGATTTACGCGGCTGTGCTCCCGCAGTTTATTTCCGAGCAGCGCCGCTGACTACGAGCGTATGTGCGTCCATATATCAATTTAGTAAATGTATGTGCCAGCCTAAGAGCCCAATACGCATCTGCTGCTCCTCAGATCCTGCAAAGGAGGGGGAAAATATCCTTAATTAGCTGCTATCTGACGAGATCCCCTCGTCCTTCAGACCCTTGTGCTTCGGAGGTTGGCAGGGGCAGCCTGAATCGATAGCGCTCGCGTACGAGGGAGCTCTTTGTTAGACCAGCCCCGCTCCTCCACGGAGCCCCTCTCCTCATCTGTACGCACGGTGACACCGTTCAGCTGCTGAAGGCACACGGCTGAGCTCAGTCCCTTCCCCGATTGCACCTTAAAGGCACCATCCTTAAAGATCCTGATCCCTAAGGAGGCTCTGAGTGAATTTTTGCTCAGATCCTGAGCACTTTAAACAGAGTCCTGCTCTTTTCCTGCATCTCCTTCCCAAGGTGCGAGGTATTTTGGGTACTCCCTTTTTTTCTTTTCTTTTTTCTTTTTTTTTTGAAATGAAAAGCTAAAGGAATAATAAACCATTAAAATCTGCTCTCACCAGGCCCTGCATTGCAGGATACCCAGCCAAAGTCACCCCAGTTAAAAAAATAAAGTCCCGTGTAAGCCAGCATATTAAATTGGAGACCACCCTTGGTTACCCTCCGTGTGCCTTTCAGCAGAACAGCACCAGCCCCTCCTCCAGCCCCCACGACACGCGCCCGGCTCCGTTTTACGGCACCGGTGGCCTTTGCCTCTTGCCTTTTTCTCATCATCCTCCGCAGCTTTCTTGAACTCGTGCTCAAAGGAACTGGCCAGTTCATTGAAGAGTCCCACTTCTTCGCAGTTCTTCAAGAACCTAGTTGGGGTCGGAGTCTGATCTGTTGGGATTGTAACACCAAGCATCAGTTAAAAATTGGTTAAAAAAAACTCATTTTAACCACTTTACTCCTATCCAGGGACCTCTAGTAAACCTGGCCCCTGTTTTGAGGAACTCTGGATGCTTTTCTGCTAAGGTGTGTGTCGTGTTTGCAAAGCAAGTGACGATTCAGAAAGGGGAAAATAATTTCTTGTTGATTTTTTTCCTCTGGTAAACGTTGTTTAAAGAAAGAGTCATTGCAGAGAGAGGCGTGCAGTGATTTCTGTGAAATCCCTGCCTGTGGGTCACGTCCTGTCCCTCCCACCCCAGGGTTTTGCCTGTCCTCAGCAGAATTACTGCTGCAAGGAAGGAAAATAGTGGGGTTTGATCTCCCTGAAACAGCAGATCTTAAAAATATGGAGCGATGAGAGGGGAAATGGCTGATCAGAGCAGCTCCATCACTGCTGTGGAACAGAGCTGGGCAGAGGCACTTCCCTCCCTGTGCCGGCTCCGTACGTTAACGCGCATCCTAGGACAGACGGCTAACGTGGGAGTGCTAATAATCACCACCAGTGTCCAAAGCAACCCCCCTGGGGCCCGTTTTCTACCATATGAACACGTTGAGTCATGATCTCTCTGGCCATCGCCCAGGCTATAAAGCAGAAGACAGAAATCTCTGCGCTCCCAGCGAGCCTCGTTTTTCTGTGTGACGTTAGGTCAGGAGTCCAGGTACCAGCGGGAGCCCGGCACGAGCACGTTACACCAAAAAAAACCCAGCTGGCAGAAAACTACGTGGATTTTTTTAAGCGCAGAGGGGATCCCTGGGATAGTTTAGTTTGACCTCCTGCATAAAACATGGGCTGCCGGGCAGGGATGCTCCCCCTTCCAGCGCAGGAGCTGTGCTCGAGTTGAAGTGTCTATGGGAAACATCCCATTTGATTTCAAACTGGACAGTGGTGGAGTCCCCCACAACCTCTGGGAAGTGACTCAAGAGCTTCCTTCCCCTTCCTGACGCAGATTCTGCTTTATTTCCATGACTTCAAATCCTACTTATTGGTTTTGTTCATAAAGCAAAGGTCTCCTCTGAGCACACTTCGGTTCCCCCCAACTCTCTCTTCATTAAAC
>NW_010305242.1:0-2856 GCF_000700745.2 Antrostomus carolinensis | reverse complement strand
AAGCTGTTTTTCCAGGGGTTTTAATGACTCCCAGGGCTCTTTTCGGACCGTTCCCCATTTAGCAACATCCTTCTAAGCCAGCCCGGGGACCAAAGCTCCAGCAGAAGTTTTCACAAAGCCACAAAGCAAAGCCATATAACCTCTCTCATCCTACCCTTCCCCAGTTTGTACCTCCAGGAATTGCAGCAGCTCTTCCACCCACAGCATCACCCCAGAATCGCAGGTTCCCATTTAAATAAGTCTCTCTGCTGCCAGCTATAACCGGCAGAGAGAGAGAGAACAATTCTTTATGACTCTCTTTAGCTTAACATCGGAGTGATGGTAAGAGATGTAGGCTGAATCCTCCTGCTCCTTCACAGGCTGCTGCCCTGGACTCAGCACAAAGCAAGAGGGAGGGAGGAAAAGCCAGAGACAAAATGGTGGCTTAAAAAATATATAAATAAATAAATGAAATAATAAAAGGACATTAGGAATGTAGGGTAATAACGCCCTAGATCTCACTGCTCAAAGCCCACGTTCTTTATAGCCCTCACAAACACCCCAGCAGCTCTAGCTGCCATCAAGATCTCAGCTGGGGAAAGTCGGTGTTAAATAGGCTGCTCTGGCACTGACCTCAGCTAAAGGAGTTTGGGGGCTGTTGGGGTTTTTTTGTTTGTTTGTTTGTTTTTTTTTTGCTTTGTTTTTTACCCCAGAGCAACCCACTGAGCATCAGTCCATAGGAGCTGGGAGAGGGTTGCTAGACCCACCCTCACTGTTGTTCCTCGTGCTAAAACTCAAGTGTTTCACCCCATCCACAGTTTTACCCGTGAGAATTTGAGCGCAGGAGGAACCGAGGCCTCTGGGAGCAGCACAGATGAGGGTTTTTAATGCTGCATCCCTGTCAGAGCAGGTGGGACTTCAGCTGCAGGTAGGACCGTACCCTATTTCTGCTCCCCCATCACCACTTGGCCAATTTCCACCAAGCTTTTGCTTGATAAACCCTCCTGCTGCGCACCCTGTTCAGAAAGGGGGTGAACTGAAGGAAAAACAACCTTACTTTAGGAATTTGAGGGAGTTTTTTTCATCCCTTGCCCCAAATTCTTCACTCCCATTAGCCTGATCCCATTTTTGAGGGGTTTTTTTTTCAGCCCTTGCCCCAAACTCTTCACTCCCATTAGCCTGATCCCATTTTTGAGGGGATTTTTTTTCAGCCCTTGCCCCAAATTCTTCACTCCCATTAGCCTGATCCCATTTTTGAGGGGGTTTTTTTTCAGCCCTTGCCCCAAATTCTTCACTCCCATTAGCCTGATCCCATTTGAAATGAATTCTCCCGCTGGGAGCCCGTTTCATCTCCGCGAGTCCTCCCCTGGGAGAAGCTTTTTGCTTCCAGCAAAGGCTGCGCGAGCTCTTACGATCCTACCCGCAGCTACAATTAACTCCAAGGCTTTAAGAAACCAAGAGAATTGCAATTTCCTACTTCAGCATCGAATTTGGGCTGGAAATGAACCTGGGAAAAGGGCGCCAGGTTTTCGCAGCAGATGCTTCGTTTCCCTTTTATGAACTCTCAAGGTTTCAGAAAGAATTTCCTCTTCTCTTCCCACTCTCAGTCTTTTCACCCAACGCTAACGCAAACCTCACGCCCTTTTTTTTTTAAGAAGCCCAAATAAAAGGGGACTGACAAGTGTGATGGTTTAACTACAAAAACCAGGACAACAAGGCAAGGAGAATATCTATAACCAGCAGGGATCTGCTGCCAGACAACAATATACATGTATTTATTTTTTTCCCCCCATCTTATGAAGGCTGCATCGACCGTGAGCTGCCAGATCGTCTCACTCCAGCTCTGTGAACGCGCTCTCGGCAGTAGCCAGTGTGTTCGATGGTGTTTTAATTTATTAACTGCTAGCCTAAAAAGCTCCAGAAAATTGACACCTGGGCTGAGGAGAGGAAGCTGGGTTTGTCAGATTTTGTTCATCGTCCTCAAAGCACACACAGAAACGTGAAAGACCTTTTGGCCATAAATCTTCCAGTCTTAATAAAAAGGGTGAGAGCTAAAAAAAAAACCAACCAAACCCAAACCCCGACAAAACCTGATACTACCATAAAAAATAATAAAAAAAAAAAAAGAAACTTGGAAGCCTCTGGCTTTCCTTTCCTCTTGATTAAATGCAGATCACAAGAGCTTTTTATGGGAGGTAGAGATGTTTTTCAGTGCATCTGGTCCCTGGTATTAATCTTGCAGTCACGCTGTATTAATGCGCAGCATTTCCAGAGCTGGCCTGGGTTGAACGGGCACATACCTGCGATGATGACTGAGTCAGTCCGAGCAGGGCCGAATTTCAATGTCATCTCATGCTTGTGTTTATGAACCGCCAGGTGGTCCTCGTTTGTAAACCTCTGAAATGAAACAATTTAGAAAATTTAGGTGAATAAATGAGTTTTTTTTGTGTTTTACGGGTATATCCTGTCGGAAGGGTGGAAGGGAAGAGAACTGCCCGGAGAGCAACTGTAACGCGGCGTTAAGTAAAACCAGAGCGGGACAGATTGTTTGGAGAAGCAGTGTGTGAACATATCGCTCAAAATAAAACAAACCCAAAAAACATTCCGTAAGGCTTTTTAGGGAATGAGGGGACAAATATTTTTCATAATCCATTTATTTTTTCTTGTAAGCGTCGGGGCTGCACGGCGGCTGTGGAAATGCCAATCCGCTGCGCTGGGTGAGATGCGCCGCTTTATTGCTGCCTGATGGAGGGATCAATTAGGTGCTATTAAGGGGCAGGCAACTCTTTTTTGCTTTTTCGGATGGTGTGTGACAAGAGCTGGCACTCGCTTGACAATTCAGGCCGTGGCTTTATGGAGCGGGACGGAGGCGGCCGC
>NW_010305241.1:282-1796 GCF_000700745.2 Antrostomus carolinensis | reverse complement strand
CTCAAGGATGGGTGTCCTGCCATAGCCATCCTCCTTGCCCCAGGCACGCCCCCCACAGTGCTGGGCAGACTTCCCATAGCCACCCCAAGGCCAGGTATCCCCTCCAGGGCCAGGCATCTTCCCATAACCACATCCCAAGGGATAGGTAGCCCTCCCAAGGGCTGGATAACCCGCTATGTCCACCACCCCACCAAAAGCAGGGCAGCCCCCCATAACCATCCCAAGGGATAGGCAGCCCCCTCCCAGAGTCTGCACACCTCCCCTATAGCCACCCCAAGGGATGGACATCCCCCCTTCAAGGGCCAGGTGTTCTCCCCTAAAGGACCAGGTGTCCCCCTCGATGCCTTTTTCCAAGAACAAACCACCTTCCCCCCAAAAAAGCAGGGTGTCCCCCACCCCCAGTGGTGGTTGCCCTCCCCAAGGGCTAGATATTCCCCCAGGGCCATGGTGGGGGGCAGGAAGACACCCCACTCTTTGGGTGTGCCCACAGGTGCTGCCCTATCCCCTGGCCAAGCCCAACACCCCAGGGACAGGACCCCCATCCATGGGGCAGGGGGCTGGCAAAAGGGCAAGTGGTAAATGCTGCTAATAATTTGTGGGGTAATTAGGATTATTTCCCTGCTCATTTACACTCTTCTCAGATCTTTATTGGACAGACCTGGTGCTGCTCCTACCAGGAACAGTGCCCCAAGAAGCTGTTGAGGGCACCCAGAGGGGTCAGTGATGGAGCAGCACCCCTCCCCATGTGCACCCCCAACCCTGCTACCCACCCTGGTCCTCTGGAGCAATGATGGTGATGCTCATCCCGGTGTCTCCTTGCCGGCCAAAACTGGGGAAAACCCAAATAAATAAACTTGAGTTCCTTGGGTGGTTCCTCTGTGCCCCCCAGCCACAGCCCCTGCCAGCCTGACCCGCTGCCCCGAGCTCTCCTGGGCCTCAGCAGCACGTCAAGGGTTTCTCCCTCGTCCGGCGATAGGCCTGTAGCATCTGGCGTGTCCCCAAATACAGAAGGGAAATGGCTATTCAGCACTTCTGCTGCCTGATCGCTATTAACAGCTCCACCATTCCCCTTCCTCGCTGGACCCGCACTTCCACTGGGCAGCTGCTGCTTTTTACCAACATAATTTTTAAAAACTAGGTTGTCATCCTTCCCTCCAGCACCACCAGTTCCCGTTCTCCATCCACTTCCTATCTGTCACCATTGGTTTCCATGTGGGGCTCTCCCAGCGGTGCCCTGCAGACAGGGAAATGGCATCAATGTCCTTGGAAAAGTTGTGGAATGGTCAATGGAGACCCGCTCTGTGTCCCCTGGGGCCCGGGGCTGAGCTGGATTTGCCCCATCCCAGAGGCACCAAGGGTTCCCCTGGGACCTGGGCTCACAGTGCTGCGGGACTGGCTTCCCTCATGCCATGGTGCCTCAGCCGTGCCAGCACCAGGCTCCTGTGGCACATGGACATCACACAGGACTGGCTGTGGCAGGATCATCCCTGGCACCCCTGCCTGCTCTGTGCTGT
>NW_010305241.1:0-214 GCF_000700745.2 Antrostomus carolinensis | reverse complement strand
CCCGGCAGCAGCTGCCACCATCACGGCATGGTGACTTGCATGCCTAGTGAGTGGGTGTAGGGCTCGGCAGGAGGACAGCTGGTTTTGGGGATCCCAAGCTTTGCAGGGGAGGTGACAACCCCAGCAACAGGGCCAGATCCTGCCATGCCAATGGGGACTGAAAACCCAACTGGAAAATGGCTGTGGGTAGACAGGGCTCAGCCTGCCCTTGACC
>NW_010305240.1:14238-31064 GCF_000700745.2 Antrostomus carolinensis | reverse complement strand
TTTGTTTGTTTTTAAAAGGGGGTGGGTGGGAAAGTCACTTAGCTCATCGCTTTGCAGTGAAGCATATGGGTGAGGGTAGCACTACAGCCAACGGCAACTCTTGCAAATTCCTCAACAAATAGCACCACAGCTTTTAACATCCTTCCCTGCTATGACTCCAGACTCATCTCATTGTTCACACCACGGTAAGAGACAATTGGTTAATATATATCACTATCATAAGCAATCCTTCAAAAGGTGTTAAATCTCCCCATATGTGCCTCTTCCACAGATCCTAATGAGATTGTCTTTGTTTTCTTTCTTAGGAAGTACTTTTAAATTCTAAGAAAAGTCTACTGAAATTAAAAAAAAACACAACAACTTTGAAAGATAATTTGATTGAAGTAGTAATTTATCATAGAATGTTTTGGATTGGAAGGGACCTTAAAGATCATCCAGTTCTAACCCCCCTACCATCAGCAGGGACCCCTTCCACTAGACCAGGTTGCTGAAAGCCTCATATCCAACCTGGCCTTCAACACTTCCAGGGAGGGGGCATCCACAGCTTCCTTGGGCAACCTGTTCCAGTGTCTCACCACCCTCACAGTGAAGAACTTCTTCCTAATATCTAATCCAAACCTCCCCTCTTCCAGCTTAAACCCATTTCCCCTTGTTTTGTCATTAACTGCCCTTATGAAAAGTCCTTCCCCAGCTTTCTTGTAGGCCCCCTTCAGGTATTGGAAGGCCACTATAAGATCTCCCCGGAGCCTTCTCTTTATTTATTTCATTAGAATTTATAATTTATTTCATTAGAATTAGAATTTATTTCATTAGAAGTCATAGGAACAAAAGAATCATAGAATTGTTTGGTTGGAAAAGACCTTTGAGATCATCGAGTCCAACCATACCTGTCCACTACTAAACCAAGCAGATGCCAGCAAACAGTGAGGCCAGAAAAAATGATGTCTCAGATTGAAAACTTCGGCGACAAGCCACAGATATTGCACTTTACCAAAGTACCCTTGGAGAGAGTGCACCCAGTCACTGCTGGTACTGCTCACCCATCTCCCAATGGCCACAGGTCACTCAACTGGTTCCTAAAGCCTGGTACAAAAAGGTTGAAGGCTGATTGACCTTCTAAAGAGGGAGCTTGGAAAACACAAGCTGTCATGCAAGTTTTTCCAATATATCCTGTCTCTTCCTCTGCCTAATATGCCCAAGAAAAAGAGATGCCTTCTGGTATGCATTTCCAGCACTACAGGAAACCTGGACTTTGTACTTACCAGAGAAATGCAAATAAATATAGTTATTAAGTGTGTTTCAACTTTTAACATGTCCAGCATGATAAAAAGAGTCAAATATCCCCATAAATTAAATCATCATTTGTTTTCTCCAATAACTTGCAGTATTTTTTCCACAAGCTAGTCTGTAAAATTTTCTCTAATCCTTTTTTTTTTAGGAGCTGCTTTTTTCCACCTGCTTCCATTTTAATGTGTCCTCAATATCAGTTATTTTTACTTCACTTCTAAGAGGCAAATAACTAGGATGAACAATAGCTCTTCCTTTCACAAACAAAAAGATGATATTGCCAGTGGAAGAAGACTTAGGAAATTGCCATAGAAATAAAATCTCAGCAAGTGTTTTCATTTGTCAAATTTGCTCAGCAAGTAGCAAGTCCTCAGTAAAGAAAACACAATCCATAAACCCAGCATCAATTATCGCCGAGCGTAGGCACGGGGCTGCATTTGTTAATTTTTGCATATTGGAAAATGGTGATTACACACACTCAATCAACGGGGAAGTGGTGAATTTAGAGGAGCGGTGAGAATCCCCGTCTCTTGCTGGGCATTGTGGAAGTCTATGAAATCCTGCAAACTTGTAAACCTCCGAGCTGAATTAAATCATACCACTGACTTAGTGGAGGTGGAGCAGCTGAGGTTTCAGGAAAGCATGAGGGAGGAAGATGCTTTGTTAATTGTGCATTAGTTCTTCACAAAGATCCATCCTTCCTGACCTTTTGTCCCCTAGTTGGTTGGCACTCTGGAAAGTGCACTTATCTGCATCCCAGCCTTGAGCCTTTCAATGCCAACGTTGTTACTGATGCTGCTTTCAGACTTGCATGCATTCCTTCCCCTCAAATGAGAGCATCAGCTAGGACTGAGAAATCAGAAAGAAAATGTTGAGTAAAATGCATGTTTTCCAGCCTAGCTACCTCTAATTAGCTGCATAAGACCACATACCTGATCTCACATCTTGGAAAATTAATTAGTAGGATGGTCAAATCCATAACAGAGTCATGCACAGAGTGCGTGAATCCATGACGGTCTAAAATACTATTAATGTACTAGATGACGTCATGCTGAACCATTGGGATTTATTTAGACTTCTTTGCTTCCCATTGTTGTAAACCAGTAATATTCTATTTCAACAAAGAAAAAATGAAATAAAAGGAAAAGAGGAAGGAATCATAGAATCACAAAATCCCAGACTGGCTTGGGCTAGGAGGGACCTTAAATCTCATCCAGTTCCAACCCTCCTGCCAGCAGCAGGGACACCTTCCACTAGACCAGGTTGCTCAAAGCCTCATCCAACCTGGCCTTCAACACTTCCAGGGAGGAGCAGCCACAGCTTCTCTGGCCAACCTGGGACACTGTCTGACCACCCTCACAGCCAAGAATTTCTTCCTCAGATTTCATCTAAACCTCCCCTCTTCCAGTTTAGAGCCATTTCTCCTTGTTCTGTCATTAACTGCCCTTATAAAAAGTCCCTCCCCACCCTTCCTGTAGCCCCTTCAGGTACTGGGAGGCCACTAGAAGGTCTCCCCGGAGCCTTCTCTTCTCCAGGCTGAACAGCCCCAACTCTCTCAGCCTGTCCTCACAGCAGAGCTGCTCCAGCCCTCGCATCATCCTTGTGGCCTCCTCTGGACTCGTTCTAACTGGTCCATGTCCTTCTGCTGTTGGTGGGCTCCAGAAATACTAATGGAAATCCTACGACTTGTACATCATATGTTGAAATATTCCAAAGACATTGTTTCCAGGAGAGCTTTACTAATGTGCTAGAAACAAGCAGTATGCTCGCCGCTTTCCTCAGCTGTGGTAATCCACTTCACACTGACCTTCAGATCCAATTAATTTGCAGCTAATGGAACACTATGTTCAAAGGAATTCCGAGTATTACTTGAAATTCCCAAATGACGCTGTTAGCCAACGATCCTGGAAGGGCTGATAAGCAGCACGAGCACAGGGGCTATTGGTGGCGCATAATTGAGTTTTGCCTCTAACATATGCTGCTTGTATTTTGCACACAAATTATATTTTCAGTTTCTTAAAAGGGTTAGGGTGGGATTTTTTTTTTCCCTTAGTACAAAGGTCTCTGTGATATTTCTTAACATAAAACAAACCCATGGAACCGCATTGGCTTGACTCTGAAATGACCTCAAACATCTTAGTTGTTCCAGATCTAACTCCTCCTCTGAGTTTGCTCCACTGTTGAGAGCCAGCAGTGAGGTTGGAGTCCATTGTAAGGTAGGAAGTAGACTTCCTCAAGACTTACTCTTAGGGAAAACTTGGTGTTATAGATGTGATACTTCCTCAAGCTGCACAGTTTGGGCTAGGTTCTCACTTTATCCATCTCACCTCGTGATGGGGATCTCAAGGTAAAGATAGAAGTGTCTTTTTTTTTCTGGCTGTGGCTATCAGCCCTCTTCTTGGGCTCCCTAAGAGGCGGTGTGTGATGTGCCACAGGATAACTGAGGGACATCTCCCAATCTATACCAAACAATTTAATCCATGGGATTAAAGTCATAAGGGGAAAACAAGAGTTACGGTTGTGATGTAGGTGGACACCAGGGCTGTGCCTTTGTGCACTCCCAGCACACTTGGTCATCAGTTCCCTGGGTGGGTGAGGACTTCCACAGCCCATCTCTGCATAGATGAGACTGCTTGAGATGAGACAAATTTGAGTCAATGGACTGTGCTGAGACCAGGGGATTGACTAAACTCTTAGCCAGCTTCACAAGGGAGTATTTGCCTAAATGTCAAAGGAGCTCTCCAGGAGGGGATTATGGACTGTCCTGGAGATTCCCCCAGGCAGGCAGGTCCTGTTGTGAGTAGACCAAGTGATGCTTAAATGCTATTCCAGATGTGGCCTCACCAGGGCAGAGTAGAGGGGAAGGAGAACCTCTCTCGACCTACTAACCACACCCCTTCTAATGCACCCCAGGATGCCATTGGCCTTCCTGGCCACGAGGGCACAGTGCTGGCTCATGGTCATCCTGCTGTCCACCAGGACTCCCAGATCCCTTTCCCCTTCACTGCTCTCCAACAGGTCTGTCCCCAGCCTGTACTGGAACCTGGGGTTGTTCCTGCCCAGATGCAACACCCCACACTTGCCCTTACAACTGCAGACATAAAATAAATTTCTGCCATAACATTAGAGAAAGTAAGATAGAAAGACATCTGTAGAAACCACTGTTCCCTGAACAGAGTTGTCTCCCACACCTTGGTATTCAGAAAGACCTTCCTAAGCCACACTGTCCATACACAGGAGACACATAGCACCTCTGACAGGCCCAGTATTAACCATTCACCCTTTTTTTCTTGGGGAAAAGGAAGAGTTGTTTTATCTTCTAGTGGGAGATTTACCCAAAGGAAAACTTGCCCTGAGTAGGAAACATTACAGTTCGGTAGCTGCATATTTTAAACCTGGGTCCTAAGTATTCAAGTCATTATAAATCCACTGACTTCAGCAGAGCCATGCAGAGTTATGCCAGCTATGAATCTTGCTGGTCTCTCTTTAAGTACTTCCCAAGCATTAAAGTCCTTTGAAAAGTAAAAGTCATCCAGGTGATGTTTGCCTCCATATAACTCAAACTGAGACAAGAAAGGTTGTACGCAGGCATGGGGATAAGAGGGGAACAAGGTGGGAAGAGAAAGGAATATTTCCCGGGTTTTTTTTTCATAGAATCATAGAATCCCAGACTGGTTTGGGTTGGAAGGGACCTTAAAGATCATCCAGTCCCAACCCCCCTGCCAGCAGCAGGGACACCTTCCACTAGACCAGGTTGCTCAAAGCCTCATCCAGCCTGGCCTTCAACACTTCCAGGGAGGAGCAGCCACAGCTTCTCTGGGCAACCTGTTCCAGTGTCTGACCACCCTCACAGTGAAGAACTTCTTCCTAATATCTCATCTCAGCCTCCCCTCTTTCAGCTTAAACCCATTTCCCCTTGTTCTGTCATTAACTGCTCTTATGAAAAGTCCTTCCCCAGCTTTCTTGTAGGCCCCTATTTTCATTTTCTGGGTAGTGTTTCCCCTTCAGTCTGTCCTGTCCTCAGCCCATTTTTGTTCTATGTGCCCAGAGCTACCCGTTCTGTAACACTCACGCTGTCATGAAAGGTTCATCAGGATTTATAGCATATATCCTTCAGGTTGTATTAATTGTATATTGCTGCATGAAATGGGAGCTTTGTAACCTGGGGTACTTATATGACAAATAGCCTTAGTTAGCATCTGGTAGAAATACAATTTTGAACTATTCCTCTATAGTCTTTCTAATGAAGTGACTGGTTTAATTTTTTTAATTTTTTTTTCTTAAATAGGCTGTCAATGAAAGGTATTACCCTTTCTAAAATCCACTTTCCACATTCAGATCTTGAAAAAGAATTAGAACAGCGTGTTCTTATAAATCAGTCACGTCCCCTTGAGTCTGCTCCGAAATGTTTGTTTTCAAGTGATCACTGAATTATGTTTTCCTGCTTCTTTGGGTTAAAAAAAAGAAAAAGTGAAAAGCAAACCATAAAACTGAACCAAGAATACTGATCAATGACAGTCAATTAAAATTGTTTTACCTGAGAATAAATACTTGCTCCATATCACATGAATCTGGCTTATAGCTCTTTCATGGACAAGATAGGAATAAGTGAGATTTTCCATTATTCTTTGCTTTTCATTTTACTTATCCATCATAAACTGGCTACTGATACCATAAATTTCTTGTCTGATAGTAATATATTCCAGTAGATACTCTTCTGAAGCCATATTTAGTGAGATATCACAAACACGACAAAGACAAAAAAAAACCCCAACAGGTATAATTCTATTTTCTAGGGGAAAATAACACTGCAGTCAAGAAAAGCTTTTAGGCAGAAGCTACAGATTTCCTTATTGAGTTTTCAACCCTAGAGTTGCACGTAGAGGTTAGTGACTAAAAATTCACAGAGACTTAAAAGAAATTTCAAGTCAAATTTCCCTGACTTCCTCTCCCCTGCACCTTAAAACGTGTGTAAGAACACGAGGAAAAGTGAAGGAAGAATTGTAAAAATCTTTTTTTGTTTTAGAGACATTCAGAGCACAAATGAAGACTTTGGCTTTTTCTCAGTTACACTTTCAACTTGGTTGTGAGAAAAAACTCGTGACATGTTAAAGGAGGGTTAGTTAAAGGAAAAAAAACTCTGAGGTCTCAGATTTATCTTGCAGAGAACTTACTGAACCCAGAAAAACAGAATAAAATCACAGTCCTTAGCTACATGTCCTTGCTAGTGATTCAGCTCACACGGATCTGCAGCGAACTCCTTCGTTCCTCAGCAGCGTTGGCCGTGCCAAGCGCTTTGATGACAGCTGGCTCTTAAAGCTTTAGTTTCAGGAATCTTGGGAATGTCTGAATTGATCAGTCTTGCAGGTTTTTTTATATAAAAATGGCATTGCTAACTGTGATCGCTGCAGAGCAAAGCGTCAAAATGGGACCCAAGTGAATCCTGAGGTGTTCCAAATCTAATGACAAATAAAAGAGTCAGGCATGTTTATTAGATTTCCTCACCCTCCAACATTTGGGCTCAGCAATATAATGACCATAAAAATAGCACTTACGGAGCTTATGTAAAAAGAAGGCAGCTTATTTATGAAAAGCTAAGGACTCTTCTAGCTTCAGCTCCCACCTCAGCTGCCTGCATATCCTTGACTGTGCCCCTTACATGTGCTTTTGGTCATGTACCTGATCCAATTGTCAATGTGAGTCAAACACAAGGAGAGCAGGGTGTTGCTTAAAATCATAGAATCATAGAACCATAGAAACATAGACTGGTTTGGTTTCAGGGACCTGAAAGCTCATCCAGTTCCAACCCCCCTGCCAGCAGCAGGGACACCAGACCAGGTTGCTCAAAGCCTCATCGAACCTGGCCTTCAACACTTCCAAACACTTCCAGGGAGGAGCAGCCACAGCTTCTCTGCCCAACCTGGGACACTGTCTCACCACCCTCACACCGAAGAACTTCTTCCTAATATCTCATCTAAACCTCCCCTCTTTCAGTTTAAACCCATTTCCCCTTGTTTTGTCATTAACTGCCCTTATGAAAAGTCCCTCCCCAGCTTTCTTGGAGCCCCTTCAGGTACTGGGAGGCCGCTAGAAGATCTCCCCAGAGCCTTCTCTTCTCCAGGCTGAACAGCCCCAACTCTCTCAGCCTGTCCTCACAGCAGAGCTGCTCCAGCCCTTGCATCATCCTCGTGGCCTCCTCTGGACTTGTTCTATCTGCTCCAGGTCTCTCTTGTGTTGTTGGCCCCAGCACTGGAGGCAGCACTGCAGGTGGTGTCTCAAGAGAGCGGAGCAGAGGGGCAGAATCCCCTCCCTCCACCTGCTGCCCACGCTGCTCTGGGTGCAGCCCAGGACACGGTTATTGGCCTCTGGGCTGTGAGTGCTCGTTGCCGGCTCATGAACTGCTTTGCCCCAACGCACATTCCTGGTAGTGTGAATGACCTTCCTCATGATTACGACAGTCTCAAGACTCTTGCACAGGTTTGTGAATCATGTCTCAGGAACAGCATTCATTGCCCATGAAGTTTATTAAATCCAGTCTTTGGTTTCCTTTGAGCTCTTTGCAGAGATATGGTTTTTATTCTGCCGAGTGTAACTTGCCACTAAGAGTGTCAGACTTCACATTTAAAACTCCATCTCCTTTTCTTCACTGTTCATAAAGTCATATTCAACAGTAATCTTACTGGCCAAGGACTGGTTTTTATTGCACCCTGGACATGTGTAATGAAACCTGGAGTGCAGTGAGCACCTCTAAGCATTTTTTGTAAACCAAGATATGATTAATGCCAGGTGGAGAGCCCACTCTGCCCCTCAGAAACAGCGTGACCTCCATGTGACAATTTGTGCTTTCATTTCATCTCTGCATCCCCCAGATATGTCTGGGAACTTGAAATTTCTAACATGTCAGAACATGCTGTTCCCAGCAGATTTTTCTGGTCAGGATTGTACTCACCAAAGGTTTGAGCAGTTCATCCATACCTAGATGTGCGCCTTAATTTGATTACGCTCCTCCAAACCCATGTATTACTCATTGTAAAATCAAAATAATACTACTTTAAATCCTCGGAGCTTCTCCACCCAGAATAATACTTTCTGATCTCAAAGGATCTGTTCTGAGAGCCATCATTATGGCAATTGTCTGTGGGTGTCTGTCTCAGGAAGCAGGAGTTCCGCAGTCTCTGCGGCATGATTTCTTGGTCAACAGCACCATCTACCTCTAACAACCGAACAATGGAGAAGACCACGTTTCCTTCGCGTTCCCTTGCACCTCTTGTTTCTTTCTGCAAACCTATTAACAATTTTGTTACCACAAAGTCTCTTCTGTATGTAAACCAAGGTTTGGAAACCTAGAGCCAAGGTTTTCCATTTCTATAGCTCATAAAGCACCTGAAATGGCCAGCACAGTGTCGTTATTCAAGTTATTACCGCGAAATCGGCAGCACTAATCAGACAATGGTAAAAACCACGGCTTTGTCACAATGTGTGGGTGGAAAGCAAGGAAGGGCAAGTACTGTAGAGTAAAGATGAGCTCTGGTTATATTTTTTTTTCTGTCAGAAGACACAAATATGGAACTCATTAATTTTTTAGATTTTTTTTTACAGAATGTATCTCTTCACAACGATGAGCAAGGAACATCCCCCCCAGGTTGAGCTTTAGGAGATGCTCCAAAAAAAAAAAACCCCAAACCAGTGGTGAGAGTGCAGTACCGTAACCACAGTAATAAAAAAAATGCAGCCAATGTCTCTGGGTGGGGTTGACAGCTGGAGTAAGACTACCAGGGACCTAGGGAATGAGCTGGGCTGTCAGTGTGTGCTGCAGACTGGGATCACCAGATGACCCACACCATAAGAAACGCAGATGAGCCATGTTATGTACTCAGCTAGAGCAAACCTCCCTCCATAGGCTGCCATGGGAACCAGTATCAACAATAATTTCTTCATGTGTTTAGCTGAAAAGTGATACAAAATACTCACAGGGAGGAATAAAAAGAGATATTGCAGGTGTGGTATATCCATAGTATCTCCAAAGTGACAGTGGTCATTGGATGGGTAAATGTGCACTGTACAAAATCCTTCTGTTATTTTGTGTGATTATGTGCTTACAGAGTTCTTCCGGAGTTGGAAGAACAAAGAGTTCTGGTTTTTTGCCTTATTAACATCTTTCTGATTGGTGGAGATTCTGGAGCTAGCTCTAGCTCCTTTGGTTTTCTCCATCACATCAAGGATCAATAGGCAAACACAGGAAATCAGCATGAATAGAGGTTCCTGTTGTCCTACTGAGAACCACATCCTGGATCAACCACGAGGTCCCACAGCATCAGTGAACTCTGGCCCATTGAAATGGAAAAATGAGAAAACCTGAGCTAAAGTACCTGTGAGGACATTTAACAGAGGTCTGAACTCTTGCCCAAAATTCAATGCAGTCAATAAATAACATAAAAGATGAACCTGTATCAATCTCATTACCAGTTATTTATTCATGCTCCTCGACCACCTAGATTGCAGTCATGGCTTAGTAACCTGGTACATGAAATACGACAGAAAATACAGACTATCCTTTGCCCTCTGTTTAGTTTTTAGACCTGACTTCACTTTCTAGCCTGCAGAAAGCGTAGATGGAAAATGGACATAAACAAAATCTCTTCATGTTGCCACTTGTGTTCACAGCCATGACAAGATCCTGAGTCCTGTCGAAGCTCTGAATTGCCGTAGCTCTTCTGTAAGTCTACTCTTAGAACCAGAAAGAGGTCTTTTAAACTCAAAAGTCAAATCAGACTCACAATTATCATAGTCTGTATTTCTTAAAATAAAGATAACGCAAATGGGACAGAAAGCAGTTAAAAGTGTTGGTAGAAAGCTGCATCCTCTCTCCTTTGTGATACTGCAGGATGAGACCTTCCCTTCAGGGCCACCATCAGTGCTGGGGCTCAGGTTCCCACAAACCTGGGTTGCACCATTCTTCTGAGCACTCAGGAAAAATCTTTTGTTCCTTCTTTTCTCAAGCCTGGCTTTGCATCCAGTCCTGTGTCTTTTCTGGAAAGCACAGGTAATTAAGTGCCTAAACATTCTTATTTTTAAAGAATATTATTAAAAATATAAAGCCATAAAATAGTTAAATGCTTACGGTCAATTTTTGACAAGCAGACTTTGCAATATAGATTAACATAAACTGGAGGATTCCAAAAGGACGAAGCACAGTATCTGAATGCCTTTCAAATATTGGACCTTGCTGTGTAAGCCGGAATGCTCAGCACCTCACAGGACTGATCTGGTGGAAGGTGTCCCTGCTGATGGCAGGGGGCTTGGAACTGGATGAGCTTTAAGGTCCCTTCCAACCCAAAAGAGTCTGGGATTTGATGATTCTATGACTGAACCACACTTGTTCAAAATCATCCCCTAGTTCCTAGGGCGATCTGTCAGCACCCACACATCAGATGTCACCCACTTACTGGAGAAAGCTGAGATTAATTTTTTTTCTTGGTGCCAGAAAGAACTTAATATTCACTCTGGTTTCCTCCAAGAATGTGGTCCAGCCCCTTTTCTTCATCATGATTGTTGTATATTGTTTCGAAACTTGATTACATCTTTCATACTTCAATCCATTCAGCACTCTGAATGCTTTAACTACTGAAAATGAGTGAGAAGGGCTTGTCTGCACGAGGGAGCGCAGGAGACCCCAACTGATGTTCTTTCACCTTCAACTCCCACTTCAAGTTTTCCTTTATAACCAACACAACCTTATTTAAAGCAGTTCTCTCCCTCCCCCATCACTATGGCCTTGGACTTGAGGTGATTTCCTGACTACCAGCCCCAAGAGAGAGGTGCAGATGATGGCCTCAATACTTCCTTATGGGAGGACTTGTTCAGAGGAGATCTGCAGGAGGGGGAACCTTCTGCACCTACCTGTTGCCTCCTTACCTAGAGAGGTCAGGGTAAGACACAGTCTCCTTCTTCCAGCTGCTTGTTTCTGTCTCGCTGAAGTACATAACATATTTCTGTCACAGGCACACATGCTCTCCTTGTTCACAACCAACTTCATCCAGTTCCCACTGTGCTCCCTGAAGAACTCAGACCTAGGAGCATCATTTCACCGTATACAAGAGAGTCCCCTCAACTCAAAAAAACCCAACCCCAAAATCCCCAAACCTGGTGAAGGGTCTGGAGTACAAGTGTGATGAGTTGATGGCTGAGGGAACTGGGGCTGTTGAGCCTGGAGAAAAGGAGGCTGAGGGGAGACCTTCTGGCTCTGTGCAAGTTCCTTGGAGGAGGGTGAAGAGAGGTGAGGTTGGGTCTGTTCAACCAAGGACCAAGGGACAGGACAAGAGGAAATGGGCTCCAGTTGTGGCCAGGGCAGTTGAGATGGGATGTGAGGAAGAATTTCTTTGCTGAAAGGGTTCTGAGGCATTGGAAGGGGTTACCCAGGGCAGTGGTGGAGTCCCCATCCCTGGAGGGATTGAAGAGTCGTATAGACACAGTGCTGAGGGACATGGTTTAGTCGGGGACTTGTCAGTGTTGGGTTAATGACTGGACTCAATGATCTTACAGATCCTTTCCAATCAAGGTGATTCAGTGTGATTCTGTATAAATGTGTTATAATTTAAGGTCTTGGTGCACTGTAGGAGAGAACCCATCTCCATCATGCAGATGCCAAAATATATTGGAGAATATTTAAGGTGGCAAAGTATTTATTGTAACAAACTGCATCCAGCATTCCCGATCAAACAGAGAGGGAAGAAGAAAGCTAACAAGCACACAAAGACTGTACTGCTTTGGGAGTTACTTGTTGAAATTCCCAGCCGCCGAGAGGCAGTTTGGAGGCAGTGAGAGGAGCGGTTATTGATTCAGCACCGTCAGGCGCTGAGCAGCGGCAGGCAGGATGCGGCAGGGAACGGAGCTGCTTGTTTTCCCACCGGACCTGGTGATATACAGCTCTTTCTTTCCCTGAAAAAAAAGAAAAAAAAAAGGTTTTATTAAAGCTGTTGACCTGCTTTAAAATAATGACAAGTGTTACACGAATCAGCAGCCTTAGTTTCTTATTTAGCAAAATGACAGAACCTGGTCTAAATAGCACATCAGTGAATACAAAATAAAAATAAAAATAAAAATAAATAGCACAACGGGATGAAAATGTCCAGTACTATGGAAAAAAAACCACAAAAAATCTGATTTGCTGTTGTTATTAAGGCACTGGGAGGCATATGGCAGTAATTTTAACATAACAGATATAAATACTCGGGATATTTTCATTTACAACACCCTGAGCTGGACAGGCAAGAGAAATCACCATTTACCTCATCCTTGTACGATATTTTAGTCCAGTGTCTGTGACTAGTTAGGAAAATTATGGCAATTGTAGATAGATTCTAACAGAGCCCCAGAAAAATGAGAGAATCTTTTCACTGAGAGGAGGAGACAAGCTGCAGAGATTTTTCACTAGAGGTTTGCAGCCTGAAACGTCGTCAGCCAGCTACTCTGCCGTGTTGCTCTTACCCCTGCAGCCTGCTTTGGCTGATAAATCTGGACAGTTTTCCCACTGATAAATAATGATTTATTAAAAAAAAAATCTTGTAGAGTCCTGAGAGCACTGACATGGAGTGAATAAAACCAGCCCTGACAAACACAGGTGGTTTGACCATCCTCCTGCGCTGGCCTGAGATGTCTGCACACCGCAGGGTATCACGGCACCCTGGGACTCCAGAGCACAACCTGGCAGAAGTGAGCTGCTCATCAGCATCCACAAAACATGTTCTTCCTATAACCACGTGAATTCAATGGTATTATTCATATGCCTTGAGGACAATTTTTAATACCTTGCTGAATTAGGGCTTCAGTGCAGTGACACAGGTAACTCTGGTCTGTGAAGAGTGTAAAAGCAGACTCCTCTCCAGTGATTTCCAGTAGACAGAACAAACAGCACTGGCTGTAAAAACCATCTGCTCCCTCACTGAGCTTGTCTGTCGTGATGCATATGGAGGAAAGCCAATCCTGGGGGGTAATTAAAAAGAGCGTGGCCAGCAGGTCAAGGGAGGTTCTCCTCCCCCTCTGCTCTGCTCTGGTGAGGCCACATCTGGAGTGTTGTGTCCAGTTCTGGGCTCCCCAGTCCAAGAGGGACAGGGGCCTTCTGGAGAAAGTCCAGTGGAGGACACAAAGATGATGAGGGGCCTGGAGCATCTGCCTTACGAGGAGAGGCTGAGAGAGCTGGGACTGTTCAGCCTGGAGAAGAGCAGCCTGAGAGGGGATCTGATCAATGTCTATAAACATCTGAAGTGTGGGGGCCAAATGGATGGGGCTGGGCTCTTCTCGGTGGTGCCCAGTGACAGGACAAGGGGCAATGGGCACAAACTGGGACACCAGAAGTTCCAGACAAACTTCAGGATAAACTTCTTTCCTGTGAGGGTGTTGGAGCCCTGGGACAGGCTGCCCAGAGAGGGTGTGGAGTCTCCATCTCTGGAGATGTTCAAACCCACCTGGACACTTTTCTGTGCAATCTGGGGTAGGGAAACTTTTTTTTTGGCAGGGGGGTTGGACTGGATGATCTCCTGAGGTCCCTTCCAACCCCATCAGTCTGGGATTCTGTGACATCAAGGAGAAATAAGTAGAGCATGCACAAGACAGAGTGATACAGCCCACCCTAGGGCTTTCCATCAGCTCCAAGCTCTGTTTCAAAGCATTCAGATGAGCCCAGCCATACCAGCCAGCAGTTTGAGTTGTCCTTAGGGAGCAGCTCCAGAAGGTGTTGGAACACTGTCAGAAATCCGCCTTGTCTGATCAATCCACGAGATGATGAGTGGAGGTGTCCCTTCCACCCACCCCGCCTTGGAAAAGGCACACCATCCCAGTCAGTAGCTAAAGGAGATATCTACAGATGGAAGCTTTATCCATCCTCTTAAATCACCTTTTTTTTTTGCTGAAGAAATAACACTACCAAAAGCAGGAGGAGCACCTCAGCCAACAACGCTGTGCTCCGAAGACAAAGTCCACAAAAACCAGGATACTCTCTTCATCTGAACACATTTAGAGTCCAAGATAAGCTCCCTAGCTTGCACAAAAGCTAATTGCCCACAGAGACATCTTCCATCAGAAAGTGGATTTTAGTGCCTCATCTGCAAGGCTTTAGCTAAAAGATTTTCACGTTTCATTTTCCAGGTAGAGAATTTTTAGCAGTAGGAATAGTCGTTGCAGTAAATGACGCTGTTTTGAATGGGAAATTCAAAATAACCACTTACCTGTTTAAAGTGTTTCCGTAAAAAACAGCTGCTGAAGATTTCTTTTGTGGGATTCAGAAGGATCTCAACAGGGTGGAAAAACAGGCCAATGTGAACCTCCTGAAATTCAAGAAATAAGGATTATTCCTTAAATAATTTCCTAAGGAAGTAATGCAGTAAAGGAAAATGCAAAGTCCTGACCTGAGGGGTGGAATAAATTCAGTACAGGCTGAAGGCCACCCGGCTGGAAAGCAGCTTGGCAGAGAAGATTAAAAAATCCATCATACTGATCAGCTTCACAAAATGTGTCCATGGGATTAAAGACTGTGCTGATGGTCACCAAACATTTCTTTCTTTCCCAGGTTGTTTTTTTTTTAATATTTGATTCTTACATGTCTTTTGAAAATTTGGCTCCATGGATTGAATGTTATAAAAGCCATAAGAACAGCATTAGGGTGGAATTGATCCTTTTTAGAAACAATTCCTCCTCATCTTCTCAATAACCTTCTTTTGTGACCACAGGAAGAACTCTTCAATGCTTATCCAGGTGCAATGCTTATCTGGGACATTTTTGTCTCAACTTCTTAATGGAAGGGGTAGATTTGGATATTAAATCAAAACCAACACATTTTCCAGCTGAAGTGGATGAGGAGTTTCAAATACAGCAATCTCTGCTTTCTCACTTTGACTTTGACTTATATGTCTCTTAAACACTATCTTTCTTTTTACGCATAAAAAAAAAAATCAAACTTAAGAAATAACTCAAAATTGTTCCTTTTGCACTTTAGGAAGAAGAGGATTGACACTCTCATTTGCACACAGCCCCTCCCGTCCTTTAATATCCAGCAATGTGAATAAGGGAGAAAATGCAAAATGTGAGTTTTATACTTCCAAGTAAATTGGATTGAAAAGGAACGGGGGGTTTTATCACTTAAAATTGTGCTACAGCTTCATTTAAAAATCCCTTTGTTTTTCTCAAGACACTCAGAAACAGACTGTATTAGCACTATATATTCCATTCTCTGACAGAACCAGAAGCTTTTAAAATGAAAATCAAAAATATCAATGTGAACATGGCATTAAACTGGTTAAAAGTAGGTATGGTTACACTTACAGTCATAATGAGTTAAATTAGTTCTGATTTGATGTCCTGGCTTTGCACAGTCTTGACTCAAAACCTGTAGAATATGTTCGTTATGAATATTTCAGGTTAATTTTGGCTCGTCAGGTGACAAATTGCCTGAGGAAGCCACAAGTACCTGCTCCAAAGACAAAGACTCCAACAGCCCCTACAAAGGCGAATCCCCCAATGGTGCCCAGATCTCATTATCGGTGCTCTCTGTGTTTCTCTCCCTTCAAAGCTAAGAATACCAATCAGCTTTAATGGTTGGAAAGAATTATTCAGCCTGTTTAATAAAACTGCCTTCAAGCCACGTCTAGGCTTGTGACAAAGTTTTCTAATTAAACAGTTTCATTAAGCAGCAGAGCATACCTTTCTAAATCCCAAAGCTACCAGCTCAGGGTTTGCTCCTCCTCCCACTGAACTCCAGAAGAGCAAGATCCCTGTGTTTACACTTCTCCCTGTTTGGGAGATTTTAAGAATCAATAAGCAAAAGTTATTCTAAGTCTCAAAAAAACACGCATTCTCTTTGGGATTCTCTGGGCAAATTACTTATTGATTTTTTTTTTTTTCCCAGCACATACTGCTGATTTCCATAGGTCTCAGGTTGTTTGGGGATTTTTCTACCATCTTGTCATGTAATCATAATTTTTTTCCTCTGATAATATGGATATAACCTCAAATTTATAATGTGTTTGAGTCAATATAAATTGAGGCTGTCTCAGAACACCAAGGTGATAAGGTTAGTGTGGCTGGAGAGTATATATCATTGCTAGATGCATGTCCATCACTTCAGAAGAGCCCAGGTGGAGACACAAACCACCTGAGATGGACACAGCCATAATGTAAAGACAGGCATGAGAGGGAGGAAGGTGACTCTCCTGATAGTTGCATGGTCAAGGCCTTTGAATAGAAGAGGTTTAAGCCTTCTCCCAAGCCCCATCTCAGGCCACGTTGTGGTCTCCATGATGTGCCATCATTCCCATCTGCCTTCCTATATCTGCCATTTGCTCCTCGATGTGAGCCCTATCTGCAGCCCACCTGCCAAGAAGGCAGTGCTAGTGAAGGAGGAGTGGATTATCTCCCTCATTAAATTAAGTCTCTGCTACTCTTATTCCTTTTCATTGTATGTGGCCAGAGCCAGAAATGCTGGAATGTCAGAGTGAAGTGTCCACCAACAACCTTCTTCTGATCCAAAGTAAAGCTGAAGGATTAAA
>NW_010305240.1:12649-14201 GCF_000700745.2 Antrostomus carolinensis | reverse complement strand
AAACATCATGCTTGTTCTTGCAGAGGTGAAAGGCCAAAATTCCTGGGGTGTGAGTCAGGAAAATCCCAGGAACACCCAGATGCAGCTCATGGGCAATTCCCCACCTCTTCATGAGCAAACCTTCTGGAACCAGTTATCAGGTCAGCAGCACTCTCAGTCGCTCCCTCCACCTGTCTCTAACACACCTGTAGACCCGTTTATGAGAATTTTCAACCACATTGCCACATTGTGGTGCTGTATTCCAAAGCCATGCACCACGTGTCACCCATCCAGTCCCTTGAGGAGCCCGAGGAAAGCCCTCAGAAAGTCTGTTGTCAGGCAATTGCATATGAAATAATTTAGTGAAAATGAGAGTCGCAATCTAGAAACCTTGAACACTCTAATTAACCTCCAGGAGAGGGTCTCCTCTTCTCTGTTTTTTAAAATGAATGGCAATGGCACACAGGTCAATGCAATCTCCCTGCTAGTCAGGAAAGTCTGGGTGACTCAGGGACAATGTTAAGGTGAGTAGGTATAATAGGTTGCAAGAAAACACGTCTTCCCTGGTCAGACAGTGCTCAGCATGAGTGAGGAGACTACCACTGATCTGGTTTATCAGCCTTGCATCTTTCCATCACATTCTTCCAAGTTGGGTGCAAAATACCCATTTTAATTTCCCTTCATTCTTTCATGAGGAAAAATCTACCAAGTTTTTGCCAGCAAGGACAGTTCAGTTTTCAAGAGATTATTTTTTTTTTTCACTTTCCTCATCTAAAAGCAAAGAAAAAGAATTTTTTACATTTATTTCTTTTCCATAACAACATCTTTGGAGTGGCCCTCCAGCAATTGTGTACCTACTCTCTGCAGACTGCTTTATCTAGAGAGAGCCTGTCACATAGGGAGAGCTAATGGATCAGACAGAAGCAAGCTGCAGCGACCCACACACTCAGACATATAAATAATATAGAGTATGAGATGTTTGCGCGAGCACAGAGATTTCTGGAGGGCACTTTAATATTTGGTTTACATCTCAAAGTAAATACAGTTCCTTAAACAGCTGCCTCGTGTTCCCCAGCTGTTTGTAAATATAAAAATAAAGTGACATTTGCTTCGGAACAGCTAGTAAATTATATATCTAGAACAAAAATCTAGCAACTTTACTTAGATTTTATACCATGGTGAAAACTTCAGCCAGTGTACAGAACCTCATTGTGCAGCAGGTGGAAAATCCAGTTGCTTCCCTGCTAACGACCCATCTGGAGCCTGAGGTGGGAAGAGGTCACACTTTTCTTTGCTGACCTCTCCCAGCAGCCAACCCCTGGGAAATGGCAGCGTCAATCCCAAGGTGAAACCTTGCCAAGCACCCTGCAGTGCATCAAGCCGTGGTGGGGCATCCTGCTCTCCAGAGGACCATGGAGCTGAAGGAAGTGGTCCCAGAAGCAGGCTGAGAGGCAAGAGATTGATCCCCTACAACACCTTGCCATCGCTGCCTTATCACAGAATCACAGGGTCCCAGAATGGTGGGGTTGGAAGGGACCTCAGGAGATCATCCAGTCCAACCCCCCTGCCAAAG
>NW_010305240.1:6470-12614 GCF_000700745.2 Antrostomus carolinensis | reverse complement strand
CAGGTTGCACAGGAAAGTGTCCAGGTGGGTTTGAACATCTCCAGAGATGGAGACTCCACACCCTCTCTGGGCAGCCTGTCCCAGGGCTCCGGCACCCTCACAGGAAAGAAGTTTTTCCTGAAGTTTGTCTGGAACTTCTGGTGTCCCAGTTTGTGCCCATTGCCCCTTCTCCTGTCACTGGGCACCACCGAGAAGAGCCCGGCCCCATCTATTTGGCCCCCACACTTCAGGTATTTATAGACATTGATCAGATCCCCTCTCAGGCTGCTCTTCTCCAGGCTGAACAGTCCCAGCTCTCTCAGCCTCTCCTCGTAAGGCAGATGCTCCAGGCCCCTCATCATCTCTGTGGTCCTTCATTTCTTTCTTATCCATTTTTCCCTTACCAGTTGGTCTTATCTCCAAATGCCTCAGCAAAATGCCACTGAACATCCCACTTCACCTACAAGGCCCTTCACAGAGATCCCATGGACCTTCCTCGTCCCTTGAAACCCTCTGTGACCTCTCCCAGCCCTACTCCATGCATCCTCTGTCAGGGATCTATTGCATCATTACGGCAAAGTTGAAATTTTGCATGGGCTGCTGAGAAGCCTTGAATTACTACTTCTGTTTTTTGGGGGGGGTTGTGAGGTGGTTTTTGGTAGGATTTTTTTTTCACATGGTATTCACTGATCTGAAGGAAGTTGAGTTTATAGGTTTACTTTTAATTCCCTGGTCCTATATGTATGAGCTTAGGAAGGACTTACACACCTGAACAGTCTGGTTCTTTCCAGCTATAGCAATTGCTATTTAAAAAAAAAAATAAAGATATAAACCTTGCTTGATCTGATTTTGATGATATTAAAACAAACTCATTTTGAGTGGGCTGACTTGTCAAGCTATCTAGATTGTTCCCAAGCCTCCTCGGTATTTACCACTTCATCAGCCCTCTGTCATCGCTCCGCTCTATCTGCAATGAGTTTGCACTGCTTCTAGATAAAAATATTGAATAGCTTCTGCCTACTCTTAATCCATGAAAACCCCAGTTATGGGGGGTGGGGGGGGAAGAAAAGAAAGAAAATCTGATGGTTATTCTACAGTAACTACATTTTCAGTTGTGTCAGTCAGTTTTTAGTCCATTTAATGTGAACTTCCCTGATACAGTAGCACTAATTCTTTTATGGAATGCCATGCAAACTAGGTTAAATGTCATACAAAAGTCGACTGGACTAAGTAGCTCAAGATCACCGCTTCCTTTACCACAGAAATTTGTAATCTCATCATGATTAAACAAGTCCTGCTTGGCAAGAGCCTATTTCCGCAACCCGTGCTCTCTGGTGTTCATTCTATTCCCATCCCCTCATTAATTGAATACCATATTAGGTCCATCACTGATGTCATGCTAACCAAGCTGGAAATATTCAGATGATGTGTGGATTTTGATGTGGAGGCTTGCTCTTTAAAATGTTTAATCATGTTGCCATTTTTGAATCACTATTAGAGATTTTTATCTTCATCTGCCAACAGACCTGTAACACCGCAAAGGTTTCCTCTTCCAAAGCTACATAAGAAAATCCTCCTGCGAGGTGTGGTTCTTCCTCAGCACCTTTAGAGTCCATATCATATTGCCAGCTAATTTCCTTTATTGTCCCTTTTCACATTGCTTTTTTTTCTTTTTATTTCTAACTTTTCCTTCACTTCTCCACTGAACCAGAATGGACTTTAAGCTAGAAGTGGTTCTCCTTTTTCTCCAAATGTTTAATCATGTTGCCATTTCTGAATCACTATTAGAGATTTTTATCATCTTCATCTACCAATGGACCTGTAACACCGCAAAGGTTTCTTCTTCCAAAGCTACATAAGAAAATCCTTCTGCGAGGTGTGGTTCTTCCTCAGCACCTTTAGAGTCCATATCATATTGCCAGCTAATTTCCTTTATTGTCCCTTTTCACATTGCTTTTTTTTCTTTTTATTTCTAACTTTTCCTTCACTTCTCCACTGAACCAGAATGGACTTTAAGCTAGAAGTGGTTCTCCTTTTTCTCCTTCCCCTCACTGTGGCATTTTGGTGGGAAGGCCCTCAAAGCTGCAAAATCCATTTTCATTTTACTCTTTCCAATTTTCCTTCCAATAGATTTTCATCTTTTAACTTCTTTCACTTTAAGGAATTTACCTTTTTGAAGCATGAAGTACATGTGGACTGCCTCCTGTCTACACCAACTATAATCTAGGCACAGTTGGTGTTCTTGAAGGAACCAGTAACTTCCATTTCACAGACTGATTTATCTTCATTTCTCATAAAAAGGTCCAAACTTACATCGTGGAAGGTGCAAGAGCTTTTGTGTTAGAAAATTATCTAGAAGACTGCAGGAGATAACCAACATGTCATCCAGCTTAAAGACTTTCTTTTTGCCATAGGATAATATTGAATCATTCTTCAGTGTATCATCTGTTGGTATCTCTCAGAGACAGGAAAATGAGCTGGGCTGTCCACTCATCTGAACCTGAAAACACAGTGATTTCTTCTATTCCATGATTTGCAAAGGGATACGTTTTTATTCATTGCATGGTGGTTATCTATTTAGATAACCCAGAAGATAAATCATTAACACCTAAAAGGTGTGGAAAGATGCTCTCATGGAAAGCAGGAACTTGGTTAAAATAACTTTCTGTAATTCCAGGCTCCATGGGTCTCTTATTATATTTCTCATCTTTAACCACAGTCTTGGACACACACAGGATTCCTGCCCTAAGTTTGAGTGCTGTCAGCTCCTGAAGCCTTTGGAGGCAAAGCACATCTATTCCCAGCATGGTGCCATTGACACAAACTCTTGTTGATGTATTTTGGACAATAGGTTGAACATGGAAAAGCTTGGCCCATACTGCAGCTCGTCAGTACACCCCGTTTTCCAAAACACAGCATTTCAGCCCTAAGAAAGCCAGGCTAATAGCAAGGGAAAGGGAAGGGAAAAGAGAAAGGGAAAGGGAAGGGAAAAGAGACAGGAAAAGGGAAGGGAAGGGAAGGGAAGGGAAGGGAAGGGAAGGGAAGGGAAGGAAAGGAAAGGAAAGGAAATGGAAAAGCTTGGCCCATACTGCAGCTCGTCAGTACACCCCGTTTTCCAAAACACAGCATTTCAGCCCTAAGAAAGCCAGGCTAATAGCAAGGGAAAGGGAAGGGAAAAGAGAAAGGGAAAGGAAGGGAAGGGAAGGGAAGGGAAGGGAAGGGAAGGGAAGGGAAGGGAAGGGAAGGGAAGGGAAGGGAGGGAAAGGAAAGGAAAGGAAAGGAAAGGAAAGGAAAGGAAAGGAAAGGAAAGGAAAGGAAAGGAAAGGAAAGGAAAGGAAAGGAAAGGAAAGGAAAGGAAAGGAAAAAGCATGAGTCAAGAACTCAGCATCCTGAAGTTCACCCTGAAGTCCACTGTTGCTTGTCTCAGTGCAGGTGGGATCTATGTATCTTCATATTCTTAGAGAAAAACAAAATCAGTTATTCCTTGAGATGACATCTCATTAATTTGATACAAACTCCCAAACTCTTGCTGCAGTCCATGCGTCTAGAGTCCTATCCTGCTTCTGATAGCAAACCTCTCAAGGAATCTCTGACTGTTGTGGTAGGTCCACAGAACAAAGGGACTTTTGAAATAATAGGAAAAGAGCAAGAAATGTTTATTTAAAAAAAATAAATATTTAAAAGTCATTGAATGTTCTGGTTTTCCTAGAACGTGTGTGCCCAGCAGTGCTTCCAGTACCATATGCTAAATGATTAATTTATGACATCATGACAACATGATGAATTTGGTGGAGCTCTGAAATGGCATTGGTCCTAGCTGTGTCATTGACTCCAGAGAGAATGTCACATTAGGATGAGAGCTGTCATCTTCTGGAAACTCTGGTGTCAACACAGAGTGCGTACTCCCAGAGCACAGAATCACAGAATCACAGAATGTCAGGGATTGGAAGGGACCTCGAAAGATCATCCAGTCCAATCCTCCTGCCCAGAGCCAGGGGACAACTTGCTGAATGTTTGCAAAACATAATTCCCTTCCTGCAGCCACTAATTTCCATAAACACAATCTCTCGAGCACCTTGTTTATTTGACTATAAAACCTATTGTCTCGCATCTGGGTCAAAGGAGTTCACCCATATCTCTCCTCCACCTTCCTCTCTTCTGCTCGTGACTCTGTGAGGACATCTGCGTCAGAGGGCGAGCCCACCTTCCACTACGTTGGCTAAATTAGGCTGATATCTTGAAAATGGTTGTAAGCTTTTCCCCTTTTCTTCTTTATCTGTCACTGCAGAGACAGCCTGCGAGAAGAGATTTCATTTCTGAAGGTGGCCAGCAGTAAGTTTTGTCCCGAACTATATTTATTTTTTTATGTTTCCAAAAGTTTCCAGTCAGAGTATCAAGTTTAGTTCTTATCAGATAATTACACAGCACTTGCTTCCTGAGGCAATTTTAAATCAATCTCAGGAAAGGCAGTAACTATACACTGTAGATAATTATAGTCCATTAAAGTACCTTAAGATTAGATTCAGAGATCACTAATCACACAAGGTCATAAATGTACTGCACCTTTCCGTGCTGGTGTCTGAATTTTGATATGTAGCCCTTTTTGCAGGAAAAAAAATATATATATATATTTATTTTTTTTTCTAGGGAGTTTTTCTATTGAGCAAAATATCAGAGGCAAATAGCAAACTAATTAAAAACATGCTAAATTATTGCCCGAAAAGCAATTTCATTTCTAACCAGTCAGTCACAGAGAGAAAATCAGAGCATAAAGCAAGACCGTCATTTTAAAGATACTCTTGACAAAACATGTCATATTTTAGATTGAAAATAATGTCTAACCAAACGCCTTCCTTACTTCAGGAACAGGGCTGCTTTAATTGCAGTGAGACGTGTGAACTGTGCTTGACAAGCACTTGATTAAACGAAGAAGCTTCCTTGTGAGCCGCACTGATTGGAAATTCTCCAACTCTTCTTTTCCCTATGGCGAAACAGCATTTTTGCTTGAAACATATAAAATCCATTAAGAGAATCAAAGCAAAATGTGTCTGAGGTCAGGTTATCCTGAACTGCAACATTCCCTTCATTCTTTCATCCCGCAGTGAATTGGCACCTGGAATGTGTCGTAACCGTTCCATGCCTTTTGCCATGGTTGTTGGTGATCACCAGCTACAGTCATGGGGGTTGTTGCTCTTCTCGTGGTCTTGTCATTGTGTTAGTACCGAAGTCCCAAGAACTGAAATGCCAATAGACTCTTAGTCGAGAGGTCCCAGCCCACTGATATGTCCAAAAAAACAACCACAGCCGGGTTTAGAGACAACAGCTTGGACAGATTGACTGAACCCAAGCAAAGTTGCATGCTTGGTCTAACGACTTTTGACTTTAAAGGTAAGTCACATATGTCTGGGAAAGATGGAATAACATAAAACTCCAGAAGGCTTCAACTAAGGTCGTCATGCTCATTGCCAGGTCTTTATCCTCTTTTGTATCATGACAAGGTGGATTACACAGAATCACAGAATGCTGGGGATTGGAAGGGACCTCGAAAGATCATCCAGTCCAATCCCCCTGCCAGAGCAGGAACCTAAATGAGATCACACAAGAAGGCATCCGGGCGGGTCTTGAACGTCTCCAGAGAAGGAGACTCCACCCCCTCCCTGGGCAGCCTGTCCCAGGGCTCTGGCACCCTCACTGTAAAGAAGTTTCTTCTCAAGTTTAAGCGGAACCTCCTGTGTTCCAGCTCACACCCATTGCCCCTTATGTAAGACATTTCATACTTATCTTTGTTTTATGAGAACCCTGACTGAGATTTTCCTCATTTCAGTCTTTTCTAGACCCTCTTTCACCTGGTACAACTTCTCCTGCCTCCCAGCCTGCTCAGGTTGCACATCAAGTACCAGCCATCACTCTCAGGTTGATCCTTCAGCTCACGTAAACTTCAATTTACCTGTCAGGTTTGCTAGAAGGGGAGACATTTGTCAACACTTTTTATGACTAACACATGGAGCAATGGCTCCAGTATCATGGGAGGGATGTCCACATGTGATTCCTGCCCTTGGAGGGCAATTAAACAGACCTCAGTGTGTGGTTACCCATTTACCACATCACTGCAAATGGACATAGTTCCTCCATAACGTGGTGATGGAACAGTTTTAACTCTGCCTT